>NC_091742.1:82995926-83155926 GCF_043380555.1 Nothobranchius furzeri
ACTTCACTCCCACTTCATGTTTGAAAAATGCAACAAATGCTGTTGCCTAGCAGACGGAGAGGGTGGAGCCACTACAAATACACACACTCACGACATTGTGACATCATAATCTACCAGTTTACATCATAGCATACCTCTTAGCCAATGGTGATGTCAGATTTCAATTCAAATGCAGTGAAGAGTTTTTACCTGACAACGGTACAACACTGACAGTTTCAGGCAGAAATTTTAAATTTTAACTAAAATGCACTAAAGTGCAAAACTATTGACTACACGTGTCTGCAGCACGATTAGACACGCATTTATATAGTTTATCAGAAAAAAATAGTTTATTTGGGGGTGACTTGCTCTTTAAACTATCAGTGAAAACTGACACACCTGTTAATTCTTCCGTTTTGGGCTGGAAACTGTTTTAAAAACTATAAA
The DNA here is from genome assembly GCF_043380555.1 of Nothobranchius furzeri. Taxonomy (NCBI): domain Eukaryota; kingdom Metazoa; phylum Chordata; class Actinopteri; order Cyprinodontiformes; family Nothobranchiidae; genus Nothobranchius; species Nothobranchius furzeri. The sequence goes on from NC_091742.1 coordinate 82,996,353, forward strand.
CAATTTTACTCCTTGTTCCTGCCATCTCCCTGAATTATTATTCACCGGAAATATTCCGGTATTAATTCATTCACGGAAAATCCCTCTCTCACGGAGACCCCCCCCCCCCCTCCCCCCTCACAGAGATGGAGACAGGTGAAACACTTCGCTCCAGCAGCACCTCTCGCTCCCGTTCACATTATTTCCTGTAGTTTGATACCAAAACCTAAAACTGGATGTCCAGACGGACTCCCGAATCCTTCTGTCAGTGCTTCTCCTCAGGAACATCCACACACGACGCTCACCTCTGCAGACTCAGTGACGTAGGAGACAGATTTAATGCGACGTGACCGTTCAGACTGCAGTCGCATTCAAAAATATCAGATATGTGTTGGAATTAGTACTATATATTCAAGTGGCACGGATCGCAAGAAAAAATATCGGATATGTGCATTCAGACTGTCATAAAAAAATCAGATGCGGCTCGCATGTGGGGAAAAAAGGCGGATTTAATGCGCTTTAGCCTGCAGTGTGAACGCAGCCTAAGTGGGGTGTTCTGTTTGTGTATTTTTGGGGTTCCAAAGATTATTATTATGTTTGCTGTAGGAATCCAGTGTTAATACATTTTTCTATTATTCTGTTATCTCTGCGGGCAGCAGATGGCAACACCGTCCTCTGTGGATAAACGGAGAAGGAAGTGATGCCGCCGTTATCGGCTAGCTCTGAAGAATATCGTAGGAGCGATCAAAACTGTTAGCAAGGCAAAAGAACCTTTCCTATGTTTAAAATAAAGAACTTAAAATAGCGTTCAGAAGAAAAACACAGAATTAATGTACAAATGGATCATTCACAGCTGTGTGTGTTGATAAATGCACCATTATTAAAAGAACAGTGAGTGAGCCTAATCCCTTTAATGGCTCCCAACTACATGTGTTGATCAGATTTTCTATTATTGTATGGAATTATAATCCTAACCTGCTTTAGCTGCAGCAGAATAAAACACTCCAGATAAAAATTAATTCTAATTAATTCACTAAAACTAAAAGCAGCAGCAGCAGCCTGACACGTATGGGGACATTCTAGATGACACTTGACTTTAACCCTGGTCGACTGGGATTCTCTCTGCATTTTAATTTGAATGCTGCCAACTTTATTAAAACGCCAGACGCATCAAACCCTGAAGGAACACCTATCACCCACCCCGGTAGGAGCTGAAAATAAAAACCTTCCGATGTAGCGTCCTAGCTGTTTTGGTCAGACCTCAGATGCTGTGTTTGTGGCGGCCATCTTTACTCGAGTGGGCTCTAAAGGTGAATACGTTAGTAAAACTGGTCCAAGAGACTGTGGTAGTCCTGCTGAGACCTTCACAGAACTTGCTGTCCTGCATGTTTTAGATATTTCCCTGCTTCAGCTCACCTGTTGCTAATGAGTGTCTGATTCATCAGGTCTGATAAGAACAGAACAGGTGAGGAAAGGAAGTTGTGAGTGCAGATCTGAGTGTTCACACCTCCTGCCACAGCGGTGGCACACGAGCGTGGTAGATGCAGTTTAAGGTCTCCTCCGTGGTCGGTGACATCACCACCAAGTCTCTGATCCCCCTCTCCAGCTCCACCAGCGTCGAGCTGAAGCACAAACAGGTGTAACAACATGAGTAAAACGGCTCTTCAGTATTGAAAATGACTCCCTTTTCTACAGGAAACATCTACTCAGTTTCTTGTGAAGGACCACGTGATTTTTCTCTTGAGAGGCGCTAATACAAAATAATTTATTCTTCTTCTGAATCAGATTAAGATGCAGCATTAGGATACTGATGGAAAAAAGTTTCAGGTGAAACTAGATTCAACCCAGACAAAAATATATTTGAATTACTTGCAAAGTTATTCCATAATATGTCTGAATGTGTTAAAAGCAGAGCACAGAGACACAGAAGCTGCAGGTGTGAGGAAGCATGGAGCTGAAATGGTGATTATCCTATTGGAAGCTGTGAAGCTGCTAACTGCTGCTAATGACGGTGTCTAAATCAGGACACATACCTGACAGTCTCCAGCAGACGGTTGTATGTGAGCGTCTCCTGCAGCAGGACCAGGTCCAGGGGGGACGGGTTCTCCTGGATGAAGCTCCTGATCCTGTCGGTGTCTATCTGCCCTGGGATCTGAGCGCGGACATCGCCCAACAACGCCAGCACCTGGAAACAGAGACGTGACGGTTCCAGCTGGTTGAGATAATAACATGAGTACACCGGCGGCACCTGTCTCACCCTGTCCTCTCTGCTGTCCCCCCCCTCCGCTGCAGCGGCAGGCTGCAGGGAGAGCAGGGAGTGGAACAGAGTTCTGGTCTCGGTGAGCTGGATCGGGATGTCAGCGTTAGGGTGCAGGCCCAACACCTCCGGGCGGTCCGTGGGGGGCAGTGTGCTGATATAATCCTCATAGGCTGACAGGGGGCTGTCCGGGGGGATAGGGTGGGGGGGTGGGGAGCAGAATCTGACAAACAGAGAAATAAAATAAAATACAGTCACCAAATCTCTATTGCTGTTATAGTTTAATATTTTATTACAGCACTGATATACTAAAACTAACACTAATGGTTAGAGTCTGATGTGCACACATAAGCCACAGATGTTCCCTAAACAGCTGGATTATCATTATTATATAGGTTTAGTTTCTCTATTTTCTTTTTTGATGACATTATTATTGAAGAGGGCAGGTGTGCTGCTGGAACACTTTCATAAAAATCCATCCCATAATTCCTCCTGTCTAAATCCTGTTTTTTTTTATCATGCCAGAATGTCTCTGTGCAGTACACCACCTGTCCCCTTGGGGCGCTGTGAGCCAAGTACATAAGTTTGATGTTAATCTAAAGAGGAGTTAGTATTTGTTACCTAAAGCCGGGCTGGTTTACACCGGCTTCATTCAAGTAGTCTCTGATGGTGGTAGTCAGAAGACGCTGGTCCCAGTCGTCTGTGACGTGACCGCCATAACCGACGTCAGCGATAACGTTCTGGAGAGCGTTGAAGGGAATATCGCTGCACGAGTCCAGGAACAGACGTAGCAGACTCTCACTCACCTGCAGAAGGATCCAGATCAGACTCAAATGACATACAAACACAGATGTTTGGATTTCTGACCTTGAAGTCTGAATCGCCGAAGCCATAGATCACGTTCCAGCCGGTCGGCTGGAACTTCCTCCTCTCCAGCAGGACGCTGTGAAGGGAGCAGAGGGAGAAGAGCAGCCTGTTGTAGAGTCCGGGTCTGGGGTGGGACGGGGTCACCAGCTGGTACAGGTGCTTCATGCTGGCTTTTAAACCCTGGAGACGAGAATCAGCCAGAGATAAAGCTAACGCTAGCCCAGAGGAAACCCCAGCTGTGTTTTCTGTGTGTGGTGTGTGCATTTTAGCGGTGTGTGCATGACCTCACACACCTGTGGAGGCTCTACGGTCATCTTGATGCCTGCCTGCAGGATACCGACAGGAAACTCGGGGTATGGAGACGTGCTGAGCCACAGTCTGAAGTGTGGGTGGGGCTTCTGCACCCGTAGCTGCTGGATCAGCCTGTCCAGCTCAGATGTCCATGCCAAGGAGAGGTGGCAATTGGCAAGAAACACCCAGTGACCTGTTAGGAGATGTTTTAGTGACCATAACTTAGTGGCGAGAGGGTTAGGGTTAGAGCTGGAAGCCAGCAGACGTTTAGTTGTTCCAGTCTGACAGTTGTTCTGCAGAACAACACGGTAAAGGCCACTTTACTGGAGCTGTGGACGTCTGACGGGATTAAAATAATGTCAAAGCTACACGAGACAGCAGTTGGTCGCCATACCCTCCTTCACTCCTTCTTCTACCATCCTCTTAGCGACAAGAGCCTGTCCCTGGCCCAGGTAGAGCGTGTGCAGGTGTCTGCTCATGCCCGAGGCTTTAGCCAGCTGCAGCAGAGCATCTGTGGGGTCTGCTCCAGGAGACAGGACAAAGATCAGAGGAGTCCAGCTGCTGGATTCCTCTAAAGCCTGCAGGGAGAGAAAGGAAAAGGAGAAATGGGTCATTTCTGAGTAAGAGTCAGACACAAATGGTCTGTAAACATTTACAAACAAAGAAGCAGCTGGCTGAAACCTACAGCCTTCATGTTGAGGACAGGAGGTTCCACGAAGCGAGGACCGAGGTGTTTAACGACAAACGAGGTGATGCAGGAAGCTACGCGGTCTGGGCGTAGAGAACGCACTATCAGCATCTTCTGGAGGTCGTCGCAGGTGATGCTCCAGCCACCTTTGTGTGGTGGAGAGAGGAATGAGGAACATAAGATAAGACAGATGCACAATCACACACACGACCAGTAACACACGAGTATCCTCCTGCTGTAGACCTGGTAGTGGGGTCTTCTCTGGCTCAGCTTGGGTCAACCAGCTCTTCCAGTCTTCAGGATTCTGTTCTAAGGACGTCCCCATGTCCTTAAACTTCTGCAGGTTAGTCAGCGCTGTGATGTTGTCCCAGCTGGAGTCTGGTAACCAGTTGACACATGGGTTACGAGTCCCATCACGCTTCTCCACCTTCAAACACACCCGTCATGGTTAGAAACTCTTCCTGTTAGCGTGTGGAGAGAACAGCCTGCTGTTGTCGTACGTTTCCTCCTCGAAGGAAGAAGCTGAACTCGTCTGCGTGGAGTTCTCCAGCCTCTGTCAGAAGTCTGGTGCACATCTGAAAGGTGAAGACGAGCTTATGAGCCTCGAACAGAGCGCGACACGTGTACCTGCAGCAGAGAGGACACAAAAGAAAGGTGCTGAGTGTGTTGCGTCACCAGTCAGCAGTAGCTCAGAGGGTACTGGAACCAGACTGACCTGTAGACGGCGTACGTGTGGTGGTCGTTGATGTTGGAGATCCGGGCCTCCAGTCTGGAGTCGCCTTTGCTGCTTTCAACGCTGCGAGCGAACAGGCTGATGTAGGCGTCCAGAGAGAACTGGTACATGGGGTCAATCAGGGTCATGCTGGTCATGATGAAGAAGAGGATGGAGGCTCGCCGGACGCACGGACGATAGGCCTGAGAGGAGAAAACACCACGACTCTCGTCTGATTTAGAGAACGATGACGAAAACACATCCACACCGGTTAGCCCAGCATTAAGGAGACTAGATTTTATTGGATTAGAGCAGTGGTCCTCAATAGGCGGCCCGCGGGGCCCCTCTTTGTGGCCCCCAAACCCCACCCGGGCAAACGGGAGGTGTGCTGTCACACAGAGGGCTGGCGTAATGAACAGCCAGCCAGCAGCGCTAAGCAAAACTACCCCCCCCCCCATTAAACATGTATAGATTTATTCTTTTCAAATCATTTAAAAAAGGTATTCTTATTCTTTAAAAACTTTCTTCTTCCAATCTCATGACATTAACGTGACACTTCAGACCACCAGGTGGCGACACTGGTCCAGTCTCATGAACTCCAGTGTTTTCTACACACTCCTGGGGACACTGATGCTCAGTGACATTGAACATCTGTTTTCCAGGCCGGGGTGTTTCATCTGTGTGTCAAAACAAGAGGTTGTTTTAACCCAAAGGGAGGCAGATGTGTTGCTGTTCCAGGTTATCTGACATAAACGACTCCCAGCCAATAAACACCAGACTGTTGCTCCATATCTACAAAACTGACTGAGTTTCCACAACTTTTGTATCTGATAATAAAGACCCAGGGTAACATCTGCCCTCCTGACCTCTCTGGCTGAGTCGACCTGCAGGATGCTCCGTTTGCTGCCCTCCAGCTGCTCAGAAACCTGCTTGGCCGCGGCTCTGCAGGAGTGCAGGGTGTTGATCAGCTGTGGGTCCTCCAGCAGGGAGCCACTTGCCTCATTTAGCAGACTGGTGAAACAGATTAACATTAGATGAATCTAAAAGTGACTCCAAACACTGGAGCTGTAACATGTAAATCAGGTTTAATGTGTTCTTATTGCAGTGGTTAAGCAGAACTGTTGCTACAGTCCAACATGAATCCGTTTCTGTCAGGAAGTCTCTGCTGCCGGTCCACAGCAGTGAGTCATAATTAATGACCAACAGCTGTTGTCTCTACGACCGTGCTATCAAAGTAAATGATACACTGTAAGAAATGAAATGTCACCTGGTTCCAATCACCTAGTTGATTAAAGTGACTTTATGGAGTTTTGAATTTTTATGCTCGCGATTGCCCCCTCAGGCCAAAAGCGTAACGGCAGCTTCAATAGTAGGCTCGTGCATGAGGCGCGCATGCTGTACGTGCACACTCCTTAACGAAAATAACAGCTGAGACAGTCCCGTGTGTGTGTGTGTGTGTGTGTGTGGTCCGGAGGTCAGAGGACAGGAGAACGCACAGCTAATTAATTAAATAATTTGGTTCTGTATCTTTCTCTTCAGCACAGCCGACAAAGGTTTATGATGGGTCAGTCTTCCTGCATGCTCAGATCATTCCCTTCCCTTGCTTGAAAAATTGTTCCAAAATGAAAGTTGAACCCACATCTTTTTTATCTGTGAATTCAATGCCGTTCGGCGAGTCTCAAATAAAAATTTGAGCATCTTACTGTAAAAAATATACCATTAATGTAAAAAAGAAACTAAATTAACTATGTTCACATCTAGAATCGAACGCTGGTCTTCTGCACGGGAGTCCAATGTCTTACTAAGTAAGCTAAAGCACCAGTCACGTCTTTTGTATCTGTAACATTTATATCACTGATGACAGCTGAAACAACGTTCAAAGAACGGTTCGGAGCAAAAATGGTTATTTTGTTGCTAATTTGCAGGGAATATCTAGAAGAAAGTAGCTAAGGGTCCTCAGAAATGTAGCTAGGTTCATCAATAGGGGTTAGGAACAGCGACAAAGTCGCTGAGTTGGCACTACCTCACTCTCTGCTGCTAAAGCTACGGATAGCAAATGCTACGGGCTATGCCTGAGCGTGAAAGCGCATGAAGCAGCCTGCTCGACCCGAGCATCTCTCTTTTTCTGTGATTTTACAGAAAAATAGGCAATCACAGTAAAAATGCCAGGGCTCATTCTACAGGACCAGGGCATTGCAGGAGAATGTATGAAGAAGACATTTATTATTTCTATACATGTTTTGGCTGTCAAACTTCCATAATGCCCCTTTAAACATAAAGACTACTGGTAATATATTTTTACCATAATAATGTATTTTAGACTTTTCATTAAAGAAACTAGGTTTAGTGAAACCAGGTGACATAACGTGGTTAGAGCTGCTGTCTGGAGTTTTCACCTTTCAGGATTTATGTATGATTTTCAGAAATCCATAAAAGTGATTGTTTTATCATGTACTGTGATATAATGTAGGAAATAAGTGTTTTTTTTCCTAAGCCCCACCCCCTGTCCTGTAGAGCTCCATGCAATATGACCTGAGCACCGGTCAGCACTAACCAATTGCGTTAGACTACCTCCCACGTGCAGACTTCAGAGAGCGTGCTCGAGCATTCAAGGATGTACCTTGGTTGATGCAGAGCTGGCGACGGTTCTCATGGACAAGTAAGTCTTTGAAATATAAATACATGAAAAAGAATGTGATGTAGCTCTGTTGGTCGGCTAGAGGAGCACATTCATGAAAGAGAGGCGTTGCTGTCTGCCTTAAATACAGAAATGAAAACAACATCTAAGTGTAGTACATTTATCAGCCACTAGATGGCACCAGATTAAAAAAATCACATGGACATTTCCTTTAAGTTAATTCAACATTTCATTCCTTACAGTGTAGTGGGCGTGGCCTTATATCAGAAACTTCTTTCTTAGGTGAATAAAAACATCTGTTGAACAATCCAACTTAAATTCTTGGGGCTTTAATTAAATCTAGGCCATAATATATCACCACATGTGTAACAATCCAATAAGCTAAATGTACTCACATTGGGATGCTTATTTACACACATGAACAATAACTGCTCACAACAGTTATTTCATGTCCCATGTGTCTCTGTGGCAGCTTTGAATGCTTTCAAAGCCATGAAAGTTTCACCTTTACAGATTTTAAGCATCTACATCAGTGGTACTCAATGGGCCTCTTTGTGGCCCCCGGACCACCAGCCCCCCACCCCCGGACCGGACCACTAAGACCACTTTAAATCAGTTACCCCCGATCTATATGAACCCTGTTATAGTAAATATCTAAAGATAGCACTGATCAACAAAACACACACAAAAAAGGTCACAGTAGATAAAACATTAACCTGAGGATTTGATCATTCAGGTCCTGGAGACGCTTTGTGTCGTTAGGGATGTTGAATGCCAAATTGTCCTTCTGCTCCTCAAGACCCGGCTGCTCATTACGAACCACGATTCCCAACAGCCGGGCTTCCAGACCCTAAACAAGAAACTCACAAGTCTCAGAGATAAAGTCACATTTTGGAGGCGATGCACAAAGATTACAAACAGAACCAGCCTGGTCGCTGCCCACCCTCTTTCCTTCAGGCAGAGAACTGAGCCGCCAGAGAACAAGACTCTGACCTTTAACCCTCTCAGGCTCAAAATAAGTTTTGATAAAAGGACGAACAACTAAGTCCTTCAGGGGTACTTCCGAGTTAAAAAATGCTCATGAAATACGTATGTGGAGTAACCAGGTAGGTAGGTTTTAACTGTTGCACATCTGCAACACCTGCCTCCAGAGGGTTAAGCTTTGTTCACTACAGCCTGATGGTAGTCTATACTAATTAGGTTTGCAGGTAGAAACATTTGTGAATGTCAGTAATTAATTAATCTGTATTCACACACACACACGTACGCACATGCATTGCACACATACACGCATGCACACACACACACGCACACACATGCATTGCACACATACACGCATGCACACACAAACGCACATGTATGCACATGCACACACATGTGCAAGCACGCATGAATGCACGTGCACATACACAGACACACACACACACACACACACGCACGCACACACACACGTACGCACATGCATTGCACACATACACGCCTGCACACACACACACACGCACACACATGCATTGCACACATACACGCATGCACACACAAATGCACATGTATGCACATGCACACACATATGCAAGCACGCATGAACGCACGTGCACATACACAGACACACACAGACACACACACACACACACACACACACACACACACACACACACACACACACACACACACACACACACACACACACACCTGCTCCTGGATACCAAAGTAGATTATCGTTGTCTTGGAGCAGATCTCTGGAGGGTAGTGAGGGTTTGACATCTTGGTGGTGATGTAGAACCTGAACTCTGGATTATAATCCACCTCTTTATCGCCTAGTTTCATTAAAAACCTTCCACCTGGTAAAACACACACAATAAAACATCACAAAATGGTGTGTGTGTGTGTGCCTGCGTGCATGTGTGTATGTATGTGACCTTTCCCAGTCATGGGTTTGTTGAGAACAGGGTTGAGAGAGGGATCCAGGTTTTCCTGAACGTTCTGCAGCAGAACTGGTTTCCCAGCCTGGACAGCCTTTTCCAGAACCTGCAGGTAGTCTGGTGTTTGGTTGTCTATCACCTTTAGACCCTTAAGATGTGTTGAGAAATGAAAACAGACTTGGGTTAGGTTCACACTGCAGGCAAAAGTGCATCAAATCCTTTTTTCCCCTACATATCTGATGTTTTTATGACATCATAAGGTTCCTTTCACATGTGATACTGATTCCGATACATATCTAATGTTTCTGAAGGCGACTGCAGTCTAAACGGTCATGTCATATTAAATCCGTCTTCTACGTAACTGAGTCAGCGGAGGCAAGCGTCGTGTGAGGAGAAGCGCTGAGAGAGTCTGGACATCCTGTCGAGTTTTGGAATTAAAAATACAGCAGAGCATAAAAGCAGGAGGGAGGTTTTGTAGGAGCAAAGCGTAATACTGGAACACTTTCAGGGAGTCCGAACAAGATGCCGAAAATAAGGAGTAAAACAGTTTATAGTCAGGGGTTAATCTGAGCCGGATCTTGCCGGAACAAGATCGGGAAACTGTCTTATTTTGAAAGGGACGTTCCGGCAACTCACGTGACCAACTTGTGCTATACGCAGGGTTCAAATTACGAGTGAGCTAAAGGGAGCCCGGCTCACCCCAAAGGATGACAGGTTCCCCAGGGAGCCCTCAACTTACAAACCCAGGGGGAGCTCAAAAAGATCCCGGTTCTACTTATATTACATTATCTATGTGGACTCTCCGGGGATTATTTTGAGCTGAGAGGCGCAGAGCTCTGATCGATGAAATGCTCCAGACAGATGCGTCCTGAGCACGGCCACAAAGTGTCGCCACCTCAAAAACGCAATCACGCAATCGTTTATGTCGGCTCATATCCTTTTATGCTTTCTGTCTTTTATTTGTGCCTGATGTGTTTCGCTGCTGGGGAGCGAGCGCATCACCTGTTTTGTCCTCCAGTGACTTCGCCTCACCGGTGCGGCCGGCACGCAGTGCGCACTCCCCTGTTTTTGTGGTCGGTAGAATTTTTTGAACTGCAGTTCAAAGGTAACTCATGAGGAGAAAATATATGAAGCCAGGTAGCAGTTTTTCTTTAGGATTGAGAGGAGATGCAGGAAGATAATAGAGACGGGACAGAAAAATTGTCAATGTTTAGAGCAGCAGGATCTCTAAGAGGCTGCAGGAGCACCAGTGAGTTTGCAGCCGCTGCACAGGGGGAGGGGGGGAGAGGGCTGAAGCAGGGGTACAGTAAAGATGCAAAAACTACCGTTGTTAAAATAAATGTGCGTTAACCCTTTGTGTGTGTTCCGGCATCTGCTTTGCTTTTAGTGAACTTTGGTTTGACATCAGTACTGGCGTTCCGGAAACGTTTTATTTACAAATTAAGCACTGTTTATAGTTTTTAAAATAGTTTCCAGGCCAAAATGGGGACTTTGACAGGTGTGATCCTGAAACTGTGGATGAACTGTTAGTGTGTGATTTCTTGTCCTCTTCTGTGCATGCAGATCGATGATTTGGTGCCGTGACCCATTCAAACTGTTAAGTGTTTGATGTTAATTTTGTTTTGTGTGAATAACAACACAGAAAATTTGGATTTACTCAAACAACTGGAACTGAGCAGCAAGACCTGCAGTGTGAATCTGGCCTAACCAACAGCTGGCACATAAAAGTACAACAAAGACATCAGAACTAATCCAGATTAGCTGCTGCGTTTTAAAGGTCATTTGCTATATTTCCTATAACCTGAATCAGCCTCTGTTTGTTGGAGTCAGTTGTGATTTTAACAAGTGGGGTGGAGGAGTGATGCATCATGGGAGCTCAGATAGAGTTATACCCATGCAGAGTTATAATCTGCCTCAAATGTTACATGTTATCTGTTGAGTTAGACTCTGCTGTTTCCAGGTCCACCAGCTCACAGGCTATAAGAGATAAGCATAGAAGCACCTTCTCCTTTTCCAGATGTTGGATCCACTCCACAGCCTGGCCCTGAGGGTCCACTATCAGTGGCCACCTGATGAAGGAGGAAACACAGTCTGTGGTATATTCATCTACATTACTAACACATGCACACACATACACACTACTGGCTACTTTTAAAGACTACGATTATGATCCTGACCTGTTCCCATGGGTGATGATGAGTCCGTTCTCAGTGGAAAACACATCAGAGAGCAGACCCTGGACATTCCAGTCCCTCACCAACGCAGATTTGGACAGAAAATCAGTCAGACGGAACCCTGGAGAAAACTGGATCTCTAGATCTACAAGCTGATGGACACAGAGACAGAACCGGGGAGAGAAAATGAGTTTCACTTGTCATAGGGCTGAAATTTCAGTGTGTGTGTGTGTGTGTGTGTTAGGACGTCAGACCTTCTTCTTCCAGATGGAAAGCAGCTCATCTCTGTACACAGGCAGGAAAGGTCCCATGTAGGACAGGAAGGATGCTGCAAGCAAACAGTCACCCATAAGGTGTCCCATGTTTTCTTCCAAACCCTGCAGCAAATGTACAGATTAGGTGTGTGTGTGTGAGAGTGAGTGTGTGTGTGCTTTTGTGTGTCTTACAGCCACCCTCTCCTCCCAGCAGACTCTCTCCTCAGCGAGACCCGACACCAGTTTATCGGCTCGGTCCAGTTTCATCTCCATCTCCTCTAACTTCTTCCTCAGGCTGTCCTTCATCTCCAGCTTCTCAGCATGTTCAAGTTGGAGGCGAGCCAGCTTCTCGCCGACCTGCTCACACACACACACACGCGCACGCACGCACACACACACACACACACACACACTGTTGCATCAGAAGTATAACAGCGGATGTACCAGGGCGTCGTACCTCCTGTAGTTTGCTCTGAGCCTGGCTCAGCGCCTCCTGCTTGTCTGCCAGCTGGCTCAGTGCAGCGTTGAGTTGGGCTCGTTTTGGTTCCACCTCCTTGTAGACACGACCGTACATCTGGACAGATGTAACACACGTGGGGATTATCTGTTATCATGTTGATTTAAACTCAGAGTCTTGCTGAATGTTTCAGGCTTTACTCAAAAGCAACTCCCAGTGGGTTCATGTGAGCTATCTGGGACATGCTGCAGTGACGTGTGTGTTACCTCGATTGCTCTGACCCACATGCACAGGGACTTGGCAGCCAGCGACACTTTGCCAATGATCCCTGGTTGGAAGTCGGCGTGGCGGCAGTACTGGCCGATCCTCTTCAGAACGCGGTCAGGAACATTGTTCTTGTCGAAGTTGATCACCGTTTTGATGAAGTTGGAATCCCCTGAGGAAAAACAATGCTGACTTTTAGCTGGTTTTCACTTAAAGCAGCATGTGCACGTCTCTGCTGGTTCCTCTCACCGAGCTGCTTCTTAGCTTCGGCCCAGGAAGGCTCTTTTCCCAGAAGGATCATGACCGCCTGCATCACCATCTCCACCAGCGCCGGAGGGTGGCCATACGTCTTGATCTCTATCATGTCCTTCTTATTCAGAGACTCCAGAGCCTGAGAGGAATGAGTAAACAAAAGGTAAAAGTGTGTTGAGATTAAAAATATCCCAGAGGACCAGGATGTACCTTCATGGCCTCCTCCAGGGCCGGCATGGCCTTGTCCAGCTCCGCCTGAGCATTGTTCGCCATGATTTTACACTGCAGCTCTTCTTTCTTAGTTTTCTCACGATGGACCCCGACCGTCTGAAGACACACATCAGCCTTCTGTTAAACGTTTATGTTGATTTAATCCCTTTTAGGTGTTGATGACACGTACCTTCTGCTGTCTACTGGCCTCCTTCTGCTGCTGTGCGATGACCTCTAAGAACTGGTCACACTCTCTCTGGAACTCCACCGCCTGCCTCTTGGCCGTCTCCAGCTCCACAGACATGACCTCAGCATTCTCTCGTATTTCTCTGATCTTAATGAGCCCGTTCCTCAGCTTGTTCACCTGCTCTTCCAGCTCAGCACGCTTCTCTGCCAACAGTCTGAAGACACACAAAGTAAGAGCAACGGTCTGATCGAGGAAAAGAGGCGAGAGTTGCAGAAATGTACGTGTGCTGCTGGTTCTCTCCGATAAGCTGCTCCTGACACCTGACTCAATCTGTGGGAAGAGTCATAAACAAGGGAAAGAACAAGGTGCATACTTCCTGTATCCAGCCACAAGCTGCAGGAAGCTGGTGGGCGTCACATAATAACGACATCTCTTCATCTCCATCTCCATCCTGTGGGACACCTGCTGCACTGACTGGTGTAAGGTCTCAAAGAAACTGGCCACCTTTCTATGGATCTACGACACGAGGGAGCACACGATGTAGCACTGAAATCAGGAGTCTCCATGCTAATGGTGTGTGTGTGTGTGTGTGTGTGTGATCCTTCCCTACCTCTCTCCCAGATCCCAGGTCCAGTCCATCTAAACGCCTCTCAGCCACCTCCAGCAGGGCCTCTTTGGGCCACTCACCAAACCAGTCCATGCTGGTGCAGCTGACTATGGCGGGGTACTGGAGGAGACGCTTCCTGTTGGGACATCTTTGTTTATAGATTTTATCAAACACCTTCTTGACTTAAGCCATTTGAGAACTGCAGATAAACAACATTGGCAAGTCTTAGTAGTTACACTCAAAAAACAACCTGTTGAATTATCATAAAAATGTAACTAACATGAAACAATGTAGCAAATATGATGTCATGTAACAGATCTGTGTTTGGTAAACATAATATTTTATGTTTTTTCACTACATAGGTCAAACTAAGTATTTTTATATGGATTGTGTGATTTGTTAGAGTTTACTTAGCATTAGTTAAAGATTAAAATACAACCAAAACTTAATACTTCATGAAAATACTGTAATGACACTTCTATCAGATTCAACTGAGTAAAATATGATCAAACTTGGCATAATTTAACAAACAGTTTAAGCATTGGTTAAAAAAAACACTAATAATAACCAATATGTGTTACCAGACATTTCCACTGGACGCTTGCGTAACATTTTACCCACAAACTCAGCGATGCATCCCTGCCCACAGGGAGCGTCTCAGACATGAAACAGCTGCAGAAGTGATCCATGCAGCTGGTCTGTTCGAATGGAGGTGTCATAGGTTTTTCTTTTAATAGTAAGGAAACTGGAAGTTTGGATGTGACTTTTATTTTGAAAGTTTTCAGAAGCTTTATGCTGCTCTGATGTTTGACATCTGTCTGGCCTGATCTGTACTGCTGAGCTTGACCAGCTCAGGAAGTGCAGCACATAAGAAATAGATTTGAAGTGTAATTTTTGCAGTGTGACGAAGCCCTATGCTTTTGTGGCGCCAATTCATGGCTGGTGGAGACACACTTATCCCCTACAGAGGCGGCCGATTGTTGCGTACAACACTTTACGGATGTTATGCGATGCGTATGTGTTCGGTGGAAAGGCCGAGTTACAGTTAAACAATGCCAAATTGAAATTTTTAATGAATATGAAAAAACGGAATGAAAATGTATTATCTCTAAATCTTAAATTGGTAAATAATTGGTTTATGGATAAAACTAAAAACCTGCTTATTTGTGGAAATAAAAAAATGATGGAATGTGATAGGTCATTTAATATGCAAACTAAACAAGTGCGAAAAATCCTTAAAAGTCCTTGTTCTCCACCAGTAGAGTCTTAAGTTGGGTTGAATCAGATCTTAAACAAAAACAACTGTTAAATGGACAGAGCAGCAAAGTGTACTGTTTATAACCCTTCTACCACCCACAGTGTCTCTGCTGCTGATGTTACAGGAACCACCAATCCAGAAGACACGGACTTCCTCTCATTGCGTCTCTTAACACATCACATGACAGAACCCACCTGAAGGCTCCTCCCCCTGGGCTCATACAGAGCACTGTATGCAGGTTGTTCCTGACTCGCCCCATCAGGTAGCTGAACAGTGAGTCAGGCGTCTCTGGGATGTTGTCTTCTCTGGCAAACTCAGACAGGGCTCTGCACACCTGCACACACACACACACGTTTGCTGCGTGACACTTGAAGGGATGTTTGAGCCGCTTTGAAGCATTTTAAATAGTCACTATCTTCCCTGTTGTAGCTTCCTGGATCACTAGAGCTAAAGGCTGGTCTAAGACCAGCCAACAAAAAAGAAATGCAGAAACACACTCCTGACCTCAGCAAACTCCTCCTGCTTGTAGAGGTCCGGCACTTCTCCAGAACTCAGGATATTGTTGATGTCTCCCAAGATGGATTCGTCTATGTTGTGGAGGTCGTTCAGCAGGAGGACGGTGGGCTTGTTGTCCACACCCGTTAGACGGTAAAGCTTCTTGACGTCTGAACAGGAAAACAAAAAACCAAACCCTGAGCCGATCTTAACGCAGTCGCGCGTGGGGTTGGTTGTTGGAGCTCACCTTCTCTGAACTCCTGTCTGCAGTACCGTTTGGTCACCTCCACCTGAAACACCTGATAGCCACAGATGAAGGCGGCCATCTTGGATAGACTCTTTCTACCGGAGCCTCCGACACCGATGAGAAGCATGTTTCCTCTGAGCTGGCTGATCGCACGTAAAACACGCGTTACTGTGGAGGAAACACAAAACTACAACTAAAACACGTTTTAGGGAAATAAAAAGAAGCTGAAAAGGAAAATCAAACTTGGTTTGGGGTGAGGGTGTGTGAGAGTGTGTGTGTGTGTGTGTGTGGGGGGGGGGGTTCTCGAGCGTACTGTGTTTAATGGCATCCTGGAAGAACACGAGGTTCATGGGAGCCGATCCAGATGTCTTGTTGTACTCCTTCAGCTTGTCTTTCAAGAACATCTTGAGATCATCCATGTCCTGAATCTCCTCATAAGAGCCCCTTAGGAAATCACCTGATACACAAACAGAAAAGTAAACAGCTCAGCATGTTCATGCTAATATTTTAGACTGAAGGTGAAAGGAAATCACTTCTGGCAGATACCAAATATGGGGGACTGCTTATTTGGCCAAATGTGTTTGAGGGAGAGGGTGAAGAGGGAGCGCAGCGTGTCCTCCACCAGACCAGTGAAGGTGTTCATGTCCTCCTGGTTTACAAGCCGGTCTGAAAACACCCTGAAAGAGCAGAGGATACCATTAGAACACACAGCAGAAATCTGTCTGTGTGTGTGTGTGTGTGTGTGTGTGTGTGAGATGTGTGTTCTTGTACATACTACATACTGAGGACCATTTTGAACATTTTCTCTACAATGTGAGGACATTTATCATAGTGAGGACAATTTTTTGGTCCTGGCTTTTTTTTAGAACCATACCAGAAGCTTACTATACCAGTTAGAGGTATGGTGTGAATTAAGTTTTAGTTAAGGTTAGGAATAGATCAGCATTGGTTATGCTTAGGGTTGGGATTAGGGTTAGTAGGGTTAGGCATGGTGGAATCACAAAAATGAATGGAAGTGAATGGAGGGTCCTCACTATGATAGAAAGACAGACATGTGTGTGTGTGTGTGTGTGTGTGTGTGTGTGTGTTTACCTGTAACACTCGTGGATCCACAGCCTTGTGAAGTGCTCTTTGGTATCTTGGCACTCTGGATGAGCTCTCAACAGACCCTGGAACACCTACAACAGACAGAAATTATTCAAGGTTGATGATTCTTTGAGGGATTTCCTGCTGACTTCCATCACACAGTTTTAAATTTAAATCTTTTAGATTATTTTAGATCAGATTTTAAGTGTGATGGCTAATCTGTTAGCTCTGTGTTTTACAAAAGAAAGAAAGAAAACAACCTTTTATATAATCCAAAGGGTTCAAATGAAGGCTACTGGACTTTTTTGGTTTCTTGAAGACGTTTCGCTTCTCGTCCGAGGATCTTTGTCAGTTCTAGCTGGAATATGGGAGAGTTGAGCTTATAAGCTGTAGCTGTCTGTTGTTATTTAATGAGCAAAAACTCACTTTGGGCTCTATGGTTAAAATGAGAAAAAAAGTGATTAAAAATGTAAGGAAAGAGAGAGATACAATGAATGGGAAAGAGGGAAATCAGTGGATCCTGGGAAAGGTGAAATAAGAGCAGAATGAAGAGAGAGTGGTGAAGAAGGTCATAAAAAAGACAGCTTGAACAAGTGAGTCTTCAGCTGCTTTTTAAAGGAGACCACTGAGTCCACTGATCTCAGGCTCAGGGGGAGAGAGTTCCAGAGTCTGGGGGCCACAGCAGCAAATGATCTAACACCTTTGGTCTTCAGCCTGGTGCTGCACAACCAGTAGGCTTTGATCACTGGACCTCAGGGACCTGCTGGGGGTGTAGGGACTAAGAAGATCACCAATGTATGACGGTGCTTGTCCATGTAAGGCCCTATAGACCAGAACCAGGATCTTGAAATGAACCCTGAAGTTGACTGGCAGCCAGTGAAGCTGGAGGAGAAGCGGGGTGATGTGGGTGTGTTTGGAGGACTTGGTCAGAAGACGAGCACAGGCATTCTGAACCACCTGTAGACGGTTCAGGGAGGTTCTACTCAGACACGTGAAAAGAGAGTTACAGTAGTCTAAGCGTGAGGAGATGAAGGTGTGGAGAACTGTCTCAAGTTCAGAGCGAGACAGAATGGGACTCAGCTTAGCAATGTTCCTGAGATGGAAGAAGGAAGAGCGAACAAGAGAACTGACATGAGAATCCAGGGTGAGAGCTGGGTCAAAGGTCACACCAAGATTCCTGACAGAAGGTTTGGCGTGAGAAGCAAGCTGACCAAGAGAGTCTCTGACTTTCAACTGCTGCAACACCAAGAAGATTTTCACCATTATTGCTGGCTACTTTGCAATATTTGATTTTCAAGGAAGTAAAAAGCTTTTCTTTTAGACATATCTTATTCTTAGTCTAAAAAGAAAAAAACAGCACTACTTGCAATAAGGTAAATTCTCTCAAAGATGACACATTATTCTTGTTTTGAGTAAAACAATCTGCTGATGGGGAGAGCTGCCTTTTACTTTCCCCACCGACTTTGTTGAAACTCATTTTTGCAGTTTATTATTGATAAGATGTGGCAGCCAGCTTGTGTTTTTCCATCTGTACCTTGGAGATGTCTCTGAGGCTGAACTGGTAGTGTGTGTTGGCTGGAGAGGGGAGAAAAGTGCCTGCGACAGCATTGTACAGCTTTAAGGTGGCCTCAGTCACAGTGTCTCCCATCGGCCTCATGTCCTCCTCAAAATTCTGCAGCCTCTGGTTGATCATGGTGCTGAAGATGCTCCTGACCTGGGACTCCTGTGTGTGTGAAGAGCAGAAGTCTGAACATGTCACAGATCAGTCGCTGCATAAAACTACTCCATTAACTGTGTGGGTGTCAATTTCATGAGGGAGACTGAGAAATGACAGGATACTGTCAAAAGTAAGAAAAGTAAAACTAGAATGAACCAACGGAATAAACCTGGTGGTAAAACAGTTTTGCTGCATTATAGCTTTAATTACACAGGATAAAAACACATTTAAATGTTTTATTCATTTGAGGAATAAAAATAAAAAGCAGGACTTACTTCAGGAAAGGCCATATTAATGAGGTTGAACCTGCTTTGAAAACGAGCCGAGATCCGAGTCCTCCCTCCACCAGGAGGCGCCATGGATCCCATCAACAACATGTTCTGATGCAGAGAACAGATGTTTTACAGTAATTAGACCACTCAGGTAATTTAAGTGAAACAAAAACCATCTCTTGTCTCTAGTGCTTCCTCTCTCACATTGACAAACTGCCGGTTGAGTTTCTGCTGGTTGTACCAGAAGCCGTAGTCGGTCCAGAATCGCAGCAGCTCCAGTGGCGGCTGGGAGCCAAATGGGTCAGGAGCAGGAAGGTTTAGGTCATCTAGGAAACACAGCAGCTGCTTCCCTCCGGCAGGCAGGAACACACCCTTGGTCTTCTGCTCTGTTCTGGCCTGTATGATGGTCTGGATGTCGTTAGATGTGGTCTGGAGAGAGGGATAGAGAGATAGACATACTTAATGGATCCTAGGATGGGGAATTGCAGTGTAGCAGCAGTATTGCACACATTAGGACAGTTAAAAACAATAACAATATAAAATGGCTGAAATGTATAAATCATGAAAAGCGTACTGACTGTACATTATGAACCAGAGTTTAGTTGTTGTTGTTGTACAATGGGATGGAATATGGTAGCAAAGACTTCCTGTAACGTTCCCTTCGATAGCAGAGCTGTAGCAGCCTGCATGAGAAGGTGCTCCTCTGTCTGTCTACTGTGTGATGGAGGGGGTGCTGGTCATTTTCCATGATGGATAAAAGTTTATTCAGCATCCTCATCTCCACCACGGTGTCCAGTCTGAGACCAAGTACAGAGCCAGCTTTCTTAATGATCTTATTAAGTGTGTTAGTGTCGCTGGCTCTGATGCTACTGCCCCAACAAACGAAAGCAAAGAAGATGGTGCTGGCAAAACAGACTGGTAAAACATCTCTAACATCTTACTCCAAGTCACAATGATTATTTATTAGACTAGTGATTAAATGTTAACAGTTGGCATGTTGAGCTTCATGTTTGATCTGAAGCCCCTTAAATACGATATTTCTGTGTTTTCCAGCCTTAAAAAAGCATGAAAGTTAAACACCAGAATATACCACTTAGCCAGGAATAGTGCTCTTTGACATGATTTAGTGCTAAAACATACACTGTAGATGAAATTCACATAATCCCGCTAAAGCCAGCTATCAGTCTTCTCTAAGTGAAGTCTGTGAGTGAAGGTGTTAGGTAATTTTTATTGATCTCGTATTACCTCAAAGAAAGTTCAAAACACACAGAGGAATTAGATTGATAATTTGGTAAATTGTAAAAAACCCACAAATGTAACAACATCAAAATATTTTGCAAGGGGTGAGATAATCAAATACACACCAGAGTCACGGCGATTTCCTCTCACAACCCAAGCAAGGCTGGAGAGAGACTTTATTTGGAACACACACACACACACACACACACAGAGTTAGAGATAAGCATACACACACAAATTCTTCACAGACAATCAACCAAGAGAAGCACACATTGGGTCTGGCTTCTAATCATAATAAAAAGTACTCAGGCGAGGTCATCCTTCCTGCACCACTTTAAATGTAAATAAGGCTAATGAACTCTGTTTGAAAGAATAACATTATTCACAAGGTGAGGTGGACATCAGTTTTTACCTATCACTCCTCCCTGTTTCAAACAGAGTTCACCCTAAACAACCATCATTATCAATCGAACTTCAAGTAAGATGATAAACAGTCAGGAGAGTAACCTCCCTGTGGACACATAGGTCACCTTCTATGAGTAGCAGAATAAAATAATAACAACAAACTACGATTAAGTGTAAACAGTTTGTAATGCAAGAACCAACCTCTAACACACCAAAAGATAACAAAATATTTAGTGATCCTCAAAAACTGTAAAACAAGCAACAACCTGTAATAAATTGGATGAGTATAAAAAATGATCAAAGATGAGTAATTTTAAGATGATTATAATAACAAACACTGATTAAGAGAAAATATGCTGATAAAGGATAAAAAAACATCTGAATGATAACCAGGACTTCAGTCAACAATGGTTACAGAACCTACATTGTAGAATCCAAAACAAAACCAGGTTTATTAGGGGAAAATATGAACTAAAACTTTATTAGGAGGAAACATGGACTAAGGCATCTGTCATGAGCCTGTTAACCGCTCTTTTACCTCAAAGAAAGTTCAAAACACACAGAGGGATTCGATGTCGATCTGCATTCGGCTAAGCCTCTGAGGGTTTCTATAATTCCCCCTGTTCTGGGGGCAGAAGCTGGAAATGTGGCCCAGTCGGACTTTGACTCCCGCCCACGCTCATCAACCGGACCTTAAATTGCTCCTAAACCTCCCAAATTTATCCTTAACGCAACAACTTCCCTGTGTCTTTCCCTCTCTGTACACGCACGCACGCACACACACACGCACACACACACACACACACACACACACACACACACACACACACACACACACACACACACACACACACACACACACACACACACACACACACACACACACACACACACACACACACACACACACACACCAGAACGGCTCAACGCCCCAGAACTTTAGTCAAACAAGCTCATACTTGCTTATTTCCTTTTTTTCAGTACCTCTCAGTTCATACTTTCTCATACGTACACAGAAGAGAACAGAACCTGCAGGTTTTTCACACACAGAAACACGATGGGTCGGCAGCTGAAACAAAGTTCACAGCCAGGTTTTTAACACTTTGGCACAGATTTAAAACCACAATACAACACAGAAATATGATGTCCGCGATGGGACAGCCGACACCAATATTTCAGATACCAGCAGCGAATGATAACAACACCACAGGACCACGGAGATCAGGCAAGCCTGCACAACCCGAGCTGGGACACAGCCCACAAAACCACGAATACACAGACCACAGAACGACAAAGGGTGAATTTAGAACGGTTTGGGTTCCTTTAGCCAATTATAACGATGGTTAACTTTTGGGTACCTTTGTTGCACCATGAAATATTTAAACAATACAAGCGTCAGTGAGATTACAAAAGTGAGTTGCACATCCAACCCTATTACGACCCACTATTCCGTTTTTACCTATCAGAAGGTGAGTCAGCTGGACGGTGCTTCGATCAGTGCAGGTGCTACTACACTTTCTCTAAGTGTTTTCCTCCCCAGAAGAAGCGACAATACTGTTCTGCTGAGCTGTGATGGCCTCATGGAGGGGGCCATTACACTGCTGCTAACTACTTAAACATTCTCCCTATCCTGATAATAACATTAAACTTTCTTTGACATTGAATGTGCTACTACTAGTTTACCTGTTTAATTATAGATTCACTAGGATAAATACAATAAAGTTTATCTCTCACCAAATCGAAGATTTATTAAGAAATCACAATGAAACCATAGAAACACCACTTGGTATAAAAGGGAGTTTTCCTCTCCACTGTCGCTAAATGCTTGCTTAGTATGAAGATTGCTGTAAAGACTCTGACACTAGTCAGTGACTTGATGTAATCTGCTGGGCTCCTTGTATAGGAAACTTTTTACTGATTGGCTTAATGAACTGACCTGTATAGGAATGTTTATTGTGTGAAGTGCCTTGAGACGACTCTTGTCGTGATTTGGCGCTATAAAATACAATTAAATTGAATGACTAAGTGATGCACATCAGCACTGTCACCCTAAAGGTGTACATCTGGAGGGCATGCTGGGTGTTTGCCAAATAAAACCCAATTAGAACACAGACAATAACATCATAATGATGTTAATCGTAAGGAAATGTGAAAGATGCCAACCTGTGAATTCATGTTGACAGTGAGGGATGTCCACTTGTCACCCAGTCCCTGCAGGACACTCTGGGCCAGTGAGGTTTTCCCAGTTCCCACTGGTCCAGTGAGCAGCACTGGGTACTGACTCGACACCAGAGCATTTACCAGTAAGTTGTAGCGCACCGTGTCCACCGTGGGAACCATGATCTCATAGAACGGAGCACTGCAGGACACAGATGTTTACCAGATGTTTGGTAAAGATCCTCCGTTTTCATTTAGAAAGTTACATACAGTTAATAATAAACAGTGATTTAAGCTCACGTGGGATCGTAGTTCCACCTCGATGGTAGTTCATACTCAAAGGGAACCCAGGTTTTGGTATCTGGGTTCACGTAGTACTCATAGATTGTGTCCTGAAAGGTTTAAATAAAAATGTTTAGTGAATTTAAAGATGTCATTAGAAGGATTCTACATACTAAACACTGTGAATACTTGGAAAAGTAGATTTTTACTGTATTCCATGTGTTTTACTGACCGCTAAAGATGGCATCGATTGCCTGCATTTATTTTAGGACAAATTTGTTATTTAGGTCAAACCAATTCACACAAACATTCAACAGCTTATAAAGCATTTGGTTTTTATTTACACAGATCCTCTTCTGATGGGGCTCATCATTGTTTCCTGTTGTTTGTCTTCATGCTCTAGCAAACGAGTGCTACTAGGGGGCAATCAGAAAGGTATCTGCTGGTTTACCTTGGCCAGCCTTTCCACAGGATGTGTAAGCATAAACCACATGGAGACATGCTGTCATCACATGAAATCACCTAGATGGAGACGGAGTTCACGGGTAAAAGGCGTCTGTTACGTTACACACCGCTTACACATCCAGTGGAAAGGCTGGGTTAGAGTGAAATAAAGCCAAGATGGTCACCAGTTGATCTCATAAATTAAAAACATGGCTACAACTCAGTTTTATTGATTTTGCTGACATTGAGCTGACATTTTCCATGGAAAGCTGAGAGTCCATGGAAACGTGGGACAAGTTTGCACAGGATCACACAGAATGACCCAACATTTGAGTCTAACTCTGGCATTAAAGATGGCTGCTGGGACAATAAAAACTTCTGTCTTATTCCTCTTAGTCCCAACAGCCCTCTACAGCTGGCTCTGTGCATTCTCCACTCAACCAACACCTTCTGACCCATGAAGGGTCATTAGGTGAATCCAACCCCAGTAAGGTCTAACTGCACCAGACCTTCTGAGGGAAGGACCCGCCCATCTCTCGTAGGAAGTTGTTTATCTTCCTGCGCCCGTCCTTGTCAACAGAAGCACCAATGGACCAGATGAGGCTGAAGACAAACCAGAGCTCCACCACCTTACCTAGTTCCGTCATGTCTGAGGAGCCCAGCTGAAGGAACAAGAAGACTCATCTTACACTTCTCACATTTTAGATTCTTCCAGTGAAATGAATAATTAAAGAGTTAATTTTAGTGGTACCTCACTGCTGGATGTGGCCAGGGAGTCGTACAGGTGGCAGAGGGAGGTGACACCATTGAGGTCACTGATGGGGATGAGCTCCCTGCAGTTGGTCCTCTTAAAGCTCAGCGTACTCTCGATATATTTATCAAATAAAGTCTTTAGGTGCTCCACTTCAGCCTTTGAAGGAAGAACAAGGAGGAAAAAGAAAAGGGTCAGATGCTACTGCAGTGAGTTAGTAAAAGAGGACTGTGGCTTATTGGGAGAGGATGTTGTACTTTGTGTCTTTTCTCCAGCCAGGAGGAAACAAAAGGCCTCCATCCAAGAGCAGCAGAATCACAGTAGACCACTCCACAGCGGGACACTGTAGCTGGAGAGGCCAGAGCCAGGTTCTCTACTTCAAACAGGAGAGAGACCTGAAATAACAAATATCATCTTTATATATTTTCCAGTTTCGCTTTGGTTAGAGGGCAGAACGTGTTCGGTAGCTGATGCTCCATTTGTTGGTTAACCCATTTGCAAAAATAAAGATGGATCTGAAGTTGAGTAGAGAAGCCCCAGGTGCTACGGGGCTGTAGCATTATGGCTGTGGGCTGGAAAACCCGCCCACTCATTTGAAATCATTTTAGCAAATATCCAGATATCCCATTTAAAGGTGTGGAGGACTAAAAAGCTATGTTTTAATGATTATTTCTGATTATAATCAGTAACTCTGCGTGTTTCATGCAGGCTGAACATGAAAATAGTCTCCTACACCTATCTCTTGCAATTGCTTCTGATGAAATTAGACGGTGAAACTCTAGGATTTGAAAATCCTGACAGATCTACATCACACTGTCACTTAACATTCATGGACTCATTCATCTTGACTCACGACGGGGGAGGCTGTTGTTTTAGCATTCAGGAAACAGCAGAGAACATCCCAACTAGTAGAAGCTAACCATTAGCTAGGGGTGCAACGATACCACTTTTTTCCAAACCGATACGATACCAATACTTGGATCTGAATACTCGCCGATACCGATTACCGATACCGATACTTCTACCACACAAAAAAATGCAATGATTTGGAATACAGATTTTATTTTCTTCTCTTCTTTCAACAGGAAAAGACTGTGAGGTAGATAAAAAGTAAAACATGAATAGAAATAATCCCAAAAATAAAATATTAGGTGAACAGAAATGACAAGTTACAGTGAAGCCATTTTCAAGCAACTTCATTGGTATCGGTTAACTTTTACCGATACGATACTGGAATCGGTATCGGTATCTGCACCGATACGGATACTGGAATCGGTATCGGTGCATCCCTACCATTAGCATTAGCAACTCCATTACTAGAAACTCTTAATGAAGATAGAATGTAGCATACAAGTGTTTACGTGCTTTGGTCTCACCTGCTCAGGCACCAAAATCCTCTCACCGTTGATGAGCATCAGCACCATGTTGTCATCCATTACAGAGTTCATGCTCTCAACCCACTGAGTGTCCACAGGCCCGTCAAACACAATCCACTTCTCATCTGGTTTCTCATCTGAGAGACGGAATGATGCTCACAGTGTGTCAGAAGCAACACTATGTGTGTGTGTGTGTGTGTGTGTGTGTGTGTGTGTGTGTGTGTGTGTGTGTGTGTGTGTGTGTGACAGCAGTACCAGCACAAAAGGCTCTCATGAGGGAGGACAACACTCCGTCTGTCCACTCATTAGTAGAAATGTCCCTTTCTCCATACAGTTCACTGAGACTCAACGACTTAGGGTTCAGAGGACACACCTGCAGAAACAGAAGCACCAGGATGGCTCAGATCATTTATTTTCCAGGTGTGGATTGGTTGGTATATCCAGACAATAACTTATTTACTCTGGTCTAGAAGCACAAGCAGGCAGCCTCTGATGACCCTCGTCATCCGCACACACCTACCTGGACCTGCTGAAAGCCCGGCTTTCCTTGCTGCTGCAGGGCGGTGAGGACATTCTGCAGAGTCCTCCATGTTACACTCTTACCACTGCCCGTCTGACCCACCAGCATGCAGGAGCGTCGGGAGGCTTTGGTCTCATAGAGCTGCATGACTTTGGTCACGGTGAACTGAGTCACCTGCAGACTGCTCTGACGTAGTTCCACATCTATGGCTTCTTTCAGCTGCAGGTAAACAAGAGTTAAATAGGAGTTACCATGCCAATAAATCATAAAAGACCTTTTCTTATTACAAAACCAGGTTGATTATTAGTTCTAACTTCATAGCAGAGTTACGCCATATGACCTAAAATGTAAACCCATTAATCCAATAAGATGAATCCTTTAAAAAAGGTGGAAATGAAAATGCCGAGAACCAGATGAATGGATCAGTTATCAGCTTAAGGTTGTGTTTTGTAAAGGTACGGTATTTTCCTTAGATGTTCTGGCTCTGAGGATGACCCACCAGTTGTGTTGTGACCTTGATCTACTTACCACGCTGTCATTCACCATGGGTGTGCTCGCTGCAGGAAAAAGGTCCTGGATGAGCCCGCTGAACAGAGGCAGATCAGCAGAGGTCAGCTTTGGGATGTTCATGTCTTTTATAGCTGTCAGAAGGATCTGAGGACAGATAAGTGGAGCCATTTGTGCATGCGTGTATTTAGGAGCTCTAAACTGAACGAAAAGATCCAAGGAGTGAGACACACTTCTTCATCAGGAAGGTCGAGGAAAGAGTGACGCTTCTTTTCTGCATGGCGAAGCATCGAGGTGAGAGAACGAAGGCTGAAGTCATAATGGTCTTGCTGGGACAGCTGCTGCACCATCAGCGAGTTCAAAGTGACTGCCTTCCTAGCAAGGGACTAATTAAATCAGACATGTTTAGTAAGGTTAGATTATCCCTTTAAAGCTCATGTTTATCAACTACTGAACATTTTTATACCATAAATAATACACGAAGGATCTTCTTATTTTCATTCAGACACTCCTAAGAAACATCAGTTTATGATTTAAAAATAAAAAGTTAAATCAGCAGCACCTGACTGAGGCTAACCTCCTGAATCAGAGGGGTGAGGTCGCTAAAGAACACATTAAGCTCCAAGTCTTCTAAAATTTACAACAAAGTCACTAAAATGAAATATTTTTCTCTTAAATTTCCCAAAGTCACTGCCTAAGTGAGCTTTGGTCAGTAAAAAGATAGTGGAGTTTGACGGGACAGAAAGACAAACTGTCTCTTCTTTAATGGCACCTTGCAGTTCTTGAAGCCTGCAGCAAACAGCAGGACCTCAGCGATGGAAGCAGAGTCTGGCGTCACCATGGAGACCGGCCTGAACAGGAGCTTCAGGTTATCAGGAAGCTCAGAGCGACCTGCAAATCCTGGAGAATTCATAATAAACACACAAAATGAGGACTGATGGTGTTCCATCTGCTTTGGTCAAATCTAGAAAAGAACCTTTATTTAAATTTTTTTTTTTGCAAAAACTCCTTGTGACGGGGTGTGGGAGAGGGCGAGGCAGCGGAGGAGAAGAAGACACTGAGAGCGGAAGCAGCTGTGGTGGATCAGTAATCAGCCCTGCTCTCTATTAAACAGGATTCGGCACGCTGATGAGAGAGAGCAGGAGAGTGCGAGAGAAATGGTGTCTGCTATACCATGAGAACGCTACTAATACAGTGTGGGGAAATCTGACAGACCGGTGTGGTGTGCCATCTTGTGTGTTCCCTCGGTAACAGGCTCGTTACACTCCTGAAATCTGCATTTAAATGTCCTGCGAATAACATGAAGCTACCGGCAAGCTGAATCGTAGTTTAGTAACTTTAAAATGAACTCAGCTGTTTTCTAAGGTTAGTTGGCAGCAGTGGCCATCTTGAATCGCTTTGGGCTTCCTGACAGGGTTGCGGAAGGCGCTTTATAAATAAAGCTTTGATTGATTGATTGATTGATTGATTGATTGATTGATTGATTGATTGATTGATTGAATCGTAGTTGGGTTGCAGATGAACATCCATTAATGACTTTCTTTAAGTTTCATTGAATCCATCTGTTATGTTGCTAAAGCAGCAACAATCACTGCTAAACCTTTAGTCTAAATTATCCGTTTAATGTGTTTGACTCAGAATACTTGATGAGCATGACTCTTTGTTACCATGACAACACATTATAGCTCAGTATCTGTGAAAATGCTTTGGCCATGCTTGTGTTAGCTAATGCTACTTAGCTGCACCCATCATTATGAATCCACTCTAAAGTACGTTCTCAGTGATGACAGATAAATATGAAACCCAATCAAGGCTCTAGCACAGTTGTTTACCTACCAGTATCCATGGTAACAAAGATGCCGCATGATGGGACCAGCCGGATTTTGTTTCCTTCAAACAGGAAGTCAGACTGTCTCGCTTCGAGGGCGGACTGGATTGAGAGGATCTGATGAGCCACCACTGACAACACCTCTACGCTGGTTCGGTTCAGCTCGTCGAAGCAACCCCACGCCCCCAGCTGCTCAGAGAGAGGAAGAAGTGAGTCACACAGACACACTGACTGGGTGTTTTGGTCAGAACTCCTCCGAACCTGAGCCAGACCAGAGAACACGCGTCCCATGGATCGGCAATCCTGCTCTTTGGAGCAGTTGACAACAATGACGTTCACACCCAGGGTCTTGCCTAGCTCCTTCACCGTCTCAGTCTTCCCCGTGCCAGCAGGGCCTTTTAGACAGCCCCCCCGGTGGAGATGGAGTGCTGTGGTCAGGGTCAGGTAACACCTGGGCAGGACCAAACAGAATTACCAGACCCAGCCTGTTGGGATTATTTAGAGGAGAACTAACTTATCCTGACCTGTCAGTAAGTGGGGTGATGACCAGACATCCAGTGTTCACCAGGTACTTGTAGCCATATTTAAACTGTGATTGCATCTGTCGAATGCAGCATTCGTTCAAGTTGCTCTGAAAGTGAGAAACGGACATGTTAAACGATGTTTACTTTGTCCGGATTACCACAGCGGTACAATGCTGATGCTCTGGTGCCGTTAGACATGGACTTCCTGGAAAGATCAGGAGAATGGTGGACCAGCTGGGCCTGCAAAACATGATCATTATGCCCCTTTCCCTGCCACTGATGGCTTATTCGTCTTCTCTCACTTGAGATTTTAAATCATCTTAAGCTTCTGGAATCAAACCAGTTCAAGATGGCCACCCAAACATCAGAATCCATCATCAGACGGATAACGGTTCAGTCAACCTGAGAAGTATTGAGCTACGTTTTGGTGCTGTAGTAGCCAACGGTCATCCCCACACATTCAGACCTCTACAGACTGTGGCAGATCTGTAAAACTCCACCAATAAGCCTTCAAGTCCGTCGGCAAATGACCTTCACCCAAAACACCAAATGGATCATATTCAGGGTTTGACAGGATTAGTGCTTTCACAAACATCAGCGGTGCTGAATCCAGACTGGAGTTTGGATAAGGAAATGCCTTTTTTATAGCCTGATGCAGATAAACTCTGAGGTGTGTGTTCTAGAAAAGCAGGCAAATCAAAGGAAGCGTTTAAAGAAACCTCTGACACCATCTCACCGTGCCCGACTCCAAGTACAGGCGCAGCTGGCAGAGCCACTCCAATGCATCCGCATCACAGCAGCCTGCCTTCAGCAGCTTATCAGTCACGTCTCGAGCATGAACCTCCACTGAGACGAGCGCCGCCGTCTTCAGACGCACCACTCTGGTCAGGTTCTCACGCATCATCTCTGAATAGCTCTGAAGAACCTCAGCCTGAGAGACAGTTATAATGGATCGAGCGGATGTTTAAACGAACCAACATCCAGACGAATTAAAAAAAGAATCCAACCTGTTTCTTCTTGAGCTGCTTTAGGGAGGACGTGGCGAGACATTTAGTCACGTCGGAAGTCCATTTGATCAGACTGGCTGTGACTGTTATCTAAAACAAGTAGGAAACACACTCAGCTGTTCTCAAGTTTCTTCATGAGAATGATGTGATGATGGTACCTGCCCCAGCCAGGCTGTGATCCATTTGTTTCTTTGGCCTTTAAGCTTTCTCAGATCTGAACAGCAGCTGTTCAGATGGGCCTTTAGCGTGGTGCTGACAGCCTGGTCAACATCACACAGCCAGACCTAAAGACGGACACAAGACCGGATGCTCAACCAGGGCTCTTAAATAATAAAAATGTACAGATCTTCAAACCGAAGGATTGCAGTGATGTGTGAAATAAATTCTAGTCCACTTTCATCCGTGGCTAAATAATCTGAGTTTCTGCAGATAGCAGAGAGGCTGGATTGGGTACCAGCACTAACTCTAGAAGCTATAGTAAATCTGGTCCTAACAGCATTAATATTCCATCTTCACCTCCACGGCTTTGTCCAGCTCCACCGGAAAGATGAAGGCTGTTATCTCTCCATCAGCAGAAATCATCCCAGTAGCCAATGGTTTATTCTCCCTCTATATAACAAACAAACAAACAAACAAACTGAATATTAAAACCAGCTTTTAGTTCAAAGAAGTAACAAGACTCAGTAAAAACAAGCAGCTATGGACAGTTTGCAGCCCTGTGATTGGTTGTTTATCTCACCTTGTCGAGCTTCAGACTCTTGATGCTGCCGAAACACTTCTCCATGTGAGGCTGCATGGCTTTGGGATTCTTGGACAGTCCCAGGATCTTCAGCATGTCATCATTGGACATGAAGTAGAACCTTGGAAAGATCTGGCGCTTGGTCTCCAGGTAAACATCCAAGGACTTCAGGATCTCCTCCAGACAGGTGTTCATGTCAGACAGGCTGTCCAATAAGTCTGAAGGACAGAGAGGAGGAGTCAAGAGTTATTTCATTCTTCTATTTTTATTTATTCTTTATTTATCCAGATGAGTGGATTGAGAACTCATTCTCATTTACAACAACGATCTGGCCAATAGGCAGCAGCAACAGACACATAGTCAGCTTTACATTAAAAAATACAGATGAGATAATAAAGTTCAAAATAGGATAAAACAATTAGACATAAAGACAAAGAACTGGTCTCATATATATGTACAAGCAATCAAAACAGACTTGGATTTTGATTTAAAAAAAGTCACTCTGGTAGACGCCACCATGTTTCACCATTTATGCCCCCCCACCCCCCCCCCACCCCCACCCCCACCATGAAGCATGAAGTAGTACCAGGATGGTGCGTTCCCTGCAAGGCATTCCTCTCCTTCTGAAGATGACTCATTACGGTTCGCCAACTCGCACTAACATCTTTAAACTTTTTGTAGCCATGAGGAAGTTGATTTCCTTTCTCTATTCCACTGAAAATGTTCTGAGGGAACAGGAAAAACCTTTTAGGGTTTTTGCTATTATTATTATTATTATTATTATTATTATTAGATATTGCAACATGTCATCAACGTAGAGCAGCAGCTTGTGTACCTCCAAATAAATCCAGTTATGCTGCACCGTGAGAATCATCTCCACTACTTCCTGCACATGAGACACCCGTCCTTCCCATTGGTCCACCTCCTGCTCAAAGATTTTTACAAAGCGAGATGCCTTCAGCGTGGACAAGACAACCAGGCTGTCATCAACGGCTTGGAAAATGTCTTCAGTGCATCTAGAAGACCAAAGACATGAAAGCACGAAAGTTGATTTTTTTTTAAATAAACGTCTGACGTTTATAGTTTTATATTGGCAAAGCTGTGAAGATCTTTAATGACCTGCAAAAGTTTGATAAAATCAAGACAAAACAGGTCTGATTGTCACAAAGAAACTGTAATAAAAACAAGGAAATGATCCGCCTTTTCCTGATTCCTGATGAAAGCAAAGACAGAATTAAAACATAATTGTGAAAAGCTAAAATAAAAGTGCGGCGACTGACTGGGAGAACTAAAGCGACGGGTGAACCTAAACTGATGCTGCACAGGAAAAGAAAGCAGCTCAGACACCCAGGAAGTGAATATTATCAAATATGGAAACAAGCCCAGGCTTACTCAACAAAACAAACATGAACTCGGACAAACACGCTTAAAAATACACGTGAAACCAGAGACTAACCAAGTCAAACCAACACAGAACCCAAGCCTCTGCATTAATAACAACACAGGCATACAGCCACATTCTGATGCTTGAAGCTATTTTTGTTTCAGAGTAATGAAGCAAGCCTGGTGAGTTCCTCACTGTCTCACCTCAGCCAGAAGTGGTCCTCCTTATTGTAGGGTTGTATATCCAGGTACAGTCCCTCCCACGTCTTCCTGATGCCTTCCAGATCCTGTTAAAACAAACAAACAAAATAAAAACACAATGCAATACTGAGAGGTGGCTAAACGTAGGTTTCAGTGAGTTTAAAAGCTAAATGTTCTTTATTCTAATCATGTTTTGTTTAAATAACATATTCTTTCACTGCTCCTCATATAAAATCCCTCTGTGTGAATAATACACAGTTACTGACTGTCCGTGTGCATAAACCTGGTATCAGAAATAACTGGACCTGTTCCAGGAGCAGCTCCTTGCTGGCAGCTGCAGAGATCTCACTGATTCTGTCCATGGACTGGTCCAGGCCCAGAGAGAGGAGCTTCTCCAGGGTGAAATCGGCACTGGTAGGGTCAAAATGGTAATCTGGCTTCGTGTAGATCTGCTTCCAGTGTCTGAAAGAAGGCGGTGTTTAACACAGGATCAGTGCTAAACTCCAGTCACTTTGTAGGTCAGCTGAGAAGAAAGAATCTTATTTATTCATCTTTCTCAACTATTATGTTTTAATGACCTCACCTGCTGCTGTATCAGACCTGAACATGCACAAAGTTAGAATAACTATTAATATTTCACTCCTTTCTGCAGTTTTGAGCAGCTAGACTGAAAAAACGAGGGAATGAGTTAGGTTGATAAGAATGTTAATGCATTCAACTGTGAGTCAATTCTTTTCTGATAAGGGACAGAATACAGCAAGATAAGCTTCAGCCTCTGGTGAAGAGTGAGCCTTTTTATCTGAGCTTGGCTGAAAGGCAGCAGAAGAAACTCCACAAGAGGACTACAGGACTGTAAAAGCAAGAAACACCTCGCTGTTCCTGACAAAAGGAGTCATCTGGATGATGTCCATCCCACAGCTCTGTGTGTGTTGGGGGATAGTTGGAGTGAGTACCTGTCTCTCATGGCTTGGTTCCTCAGGTCAGTAATGAGGGGGATCCTTTTCTTGAACTGTTGAATCAGACTCGTACTGTAGTCCAAGATTTTCCACTTTTTATCCTGTTGTGAGACCAGACAGATGTATAGGATAATACAAAGTTATCTATCTTACCAAAGATGCCCAGTTTGTGATATTTGTACATCTACCAGCCCTATACTTTTCAGATACCACTGATTACCACGTGGAGTACCTCAGGGTTCTGTCTTGAGCCCAGGAATATTTCACGTAACCTGCAGCTTGATCAGATCATTTGGTAATATTACTGAATGAATACATTCTTAGCCACTGTTTACGACTCTTCAACATGACTTCTAGTTTGATGCTTTTCTGTGTGAAGCCTCAGTTTAGATTGCATTCCAGTTTGCTTATTTTTAAAGCTGTAGCGTGACATCATCAAGAAGAGGATGAGAAGATTACAAAATTTCAACTTGTGTAGCTCCCACCCATGCTCCCCCACCCCTTTTTAAAAAAGCTGAAAGACCCGCCTCGTACCGCACACAAATAGCCTTGTGGCGCTAAGAAAGGGTTGCATGTTTTTGATATCTTCCTGCTCAGAACTGACAGGAATCTGAAACTCATGTTGCTAGCACGCAACCGCTAACGCTGCAACAGGTTAACAGGAACACTTTTGCTGCCGTTTCGCATCTAAAACACTCCTGGTGGGAAGTGAGCTCGTGAGTAAAATGCGTCTACTACGGTTCACACCTCATACACATCCAGTTGAAAGGCTGGGTAAAGAGACGCATGTGTGGTTACCATGGCGATCGTTATGAGCCCCTGGCATTGGAATTTACATTTTATTTTGATCTTGGTCCTCAAACATGGGCATTTATTCTCAGAATGGATTTTAACAAAGCTGAGGCTAAAGTCTGATCTGAACACTGATGAAAAAAAACAAAATCTACTCTCATTTAAAACAAACACGTCCCCGTTTGGCAGGACTCACCTTCAGATCTTTGTGAAGCACATTAAGTTCATGGGACATGTCTTGTGCTGTACTTTCCATTCTGTCCACCTGAAGCTCAGAGAGCTGAACGACCTTCCAGCTGTTCCAGTTGTTGTTCCACTCTTTTGTGATCTCCCAGACCTTCTGCAGCTGACCCAACTCCTGCACAGCACGGACAAGCACAAAGCTCGAGGGTTAGAATCCAGACTGAGACACATATCTTTGTCATTCTTTATGTCCAGCAGTTTGTCCAAAGTTATAATGGTGACCACTGACTCCTACACAACTCTTGTTGTTAGGGTCTGAAATGTACACAGAGTATGGACATTTAGACCTTTTCCAGTGTCTGGATGCTTTTAGACAAGGTTTGTTTGATTTTGAAGAAGTCCAGCTTTTCAAAGATGGTGTCTTGTTCCTGCTTTAGCATCTCCAGTTGGACGCAATGCTCTGCTATTTGACACAAGGCTGAGTCGGGGCTTAGTTCACTGTCAAATGGACCTGGATGTGCAAAAGTAGAAAGGTACAAACATATGAGGAAGCATACCAGCACACATACACATGTACGCACGTGTTGATACAGCATTTCCACCGATTTGGTGGAATTTGGTTTTTTAGGGGTTGTAACTTTTTCTCAAAGATTCTTTACAATACATATATAAGGCCAATAAAACAGAAACAACAGCAAAGGGAACAGCCTATTCCGATGTAAAACACTCAGGCATATGCAGTTTTGTATTACTGAGCATTAGGAAGAGTAATAAACAAGTGTAAACCTTTGCTATTGAACTCGTGCACAGTGGCCTCAACTTTATTTTTAAACAGCTCATAGGACTGGTCTAGTTTCTGCTTAAAGTTCTCCTTGTGCTTATGCAGACTGCTGCTGCTGTCTTTCAGCACACTCTGAAACAGGTCCCACTGGTCGTTCAACCCGTCTCGCATTTTCATCACCTGCAAACACAAAAAACAAATGTGACAGCAAGATGGAAATAATGATTAGAATCACTCATGTCTAATAATTCCTGAAATCTTCTAAAACCTTCTTGGTTTAATTATATAAAGATGATTTGTCCAACAAAAGTAGGTTTCTACATAATTAAACCACATCAACGCCAAATCGCTGCTTCACTTTGATGCCAAGTATGCATCTGGAGACAGAGGTCCCTGCACACCTGCACCTGAAACATACTTACAGAATCTTCCACAGGAACTTCATACTTCTGCAGAACAGCAAACTGCTCCCGGATCACAGAGACTTGAGTGAATGTCTTGTCAGAATTGGCTCTGAGAGTATTCAGAAGTGTAAAGCTCTTTTCAAGATCAGCCAAAGTCTCTGGGGTTTGTTTCAACCTGAAAACAAACAAAAGATCAACTTTATAGCATTAATATCTCCTAATTTGATGGGAATCAGCAACACAAATCGCTGATCGTGCATGAACTAAATATGATCAACAACATCTGATACTCATCAGTAAGAGTGGCTTTTCCTGACCCACCTGCCTTCTTTTCTTACAGGCAGCAGTTAAACAGTTTCTTGTACGGGGATGCAAATGCATCCCAACTCCTGTTGTGGCAAAAACAAGGTAAACTATTTAGTGGTGAGTAAGCCGTTGACTCACCGCTAAATAGTTTACCTTGTTTTTTTGCCACAACAGGAGTTTCCAAAAAATACGTGTTTACATAAATATGACTTGTTGCAATAGGGAGCCTAACTTCTGCATCACGGGTCCCCGGAAGAACGAAAAAATGAATGCAAGTCAATGGAGCTAAAAATGCTATTTTCTAACCCGCTTTGCCTCACGCCCTGGATCACACATATGTTGTACTGCTATTTAAATAAAAATTAATGATGGGTGTTTCATCCATGTCAGTCACATACTTTGAGATTTATTAGCTTGCAAAAGTTCATAATTAGCACGACAACAAACTAGAAATCAGCACGTCGCATGTGTGACGTCACCACATAATCTCCTCTCCCCAAAGTGGCTGTTACCAAATGACCAGATTTATGATGGTTCTTTCCTCCTGTGGGAAGTTTGCTGAACTTAAGCCGGGCGTACACTGTGCGACTTTTTCACTCGTAGCGCTCAGCTTCAGCTCAAACTGTACGACTTCCTCGCAGAGCAGATCTCACGAGTCGTGTGCTCACACTGTACGACCCAGTTCTCGCATGCGACCCGACTGCTCACACTGTACGTCTGGTAGCAACACGTCGGCCCTAAAAATATGCTAAAAATAGCAGTTTTCACACAACACGTCAGACTTTGTCTTGTATTGCCTGTTGTCCTTCGGGAGTGCTGCAGGAGGACACACAGGGATTTATGGGGGTTGGATGAGGAAAACGAAATAAAGAAAGTAAATCTGTGTTTTGTGATCAGTTTAATTTGACATGAACACGACAAACACGCTTTCTTGACAATCTTTGTGAGTAAAAAATGTGTAGAAACTAAAACGAACAGCGTGTGTTATTAGGGAAATAGCGGGCGAGCGGTGTTGATGCAGGATTGCACATGCGCCGTGAGCGGTTCTGATACTTTTTGGGTCGCAGCTGCTCGCAGCGCCGCTTCAACAGTGCGATACCCTCATGAGGGACGAGCGAAATATTAAACACGCCAGAAGTCTGTGCGAGCTCACGATTGCTGATCGGCAGCTGGTCACGTGGTGTTAATCGCCTCTTGTAACCCCCTGTACACTACACGACGCTCAGCGCAAAACTCGCCCCGATGTCGTGGATTCTCGCACGAGTGGAAAATCGGCTCAAAAAAGTGAAAAAGTCGTACAGTGTACGCCCGGCTTAGGCTCCCTATTGTAACATACAGCATATGCTAATTCTAGCCTATTTTCACACAACTCAGTGTCTCTAACTAGTGCCACAAGTCACAGCGCAGTAAAAGAAACAGACCTGTCAGCATTGTCCTGAATGGTGGAGTAGAGCTCCTGTAGGCGGCTGCAGGCCTCTTGACTCAGAAGCTCTGTTAACTTGGCTTTCCACTCGCGGCAGTGCTCCACCAAGGACAGCTTGAGTGGAGAACAGTCAACTCTCACAAACTGGATGCAGGAACATGCCTTCTCCTGGTCAACGCCGTTAGCTTTCTCCGAGTATCTGGGAGGGAATGAGAAGATCCTCTAGGACGATGCTCAACACTTTACAGATACAACTGGTTAATGTAATTGTTTATCAGTCACTGGGAGCAGGCATGAAGGAATGGCTGTTAGTGTGCAAAGTGAAAGGTAAAGCTGGGTAAGTACCTTTGTATGTCTGCATCAATAGATGATAATGGAGGGTTCTGTCTTTTGTAATTATTTATGATGTTGTCCTTGTTCATCCCCCAGATGTCTCTGTATTTGTACCAGGTCTTCTTATACTCCTCCATGCAGATGGCATTGGCTGACATGCCCGCCATGATGGCAGCCTGAGACTCTCTAATTTTCTCATCTTGTCCTGAAGGACCAAAAAGCACCAGACGCTAGGGATGCACCGATGGATCGGCATTTGATCCCAATCGGCCAATAGTGCCCCTATCGGTTTTGATCGGAGTTTTCAAAATAGATCAAAGCAGACCGATCAGCCAGACCATTTTAGATTAGGTTACATTTCCTTTATTCCCAGATTATGTAGTTTGTAGCACTCATTATAATGTTGTAGAAAATTTCTGGCCAATCCACGTGATCGGTATCGGAGATCAGCATTCTTTGATATCGGTATCGGTGATCAGCAGCAAAAAACCTGATCGGTGCATCCCTACCAGACACCAGATCCCCAAGTGGCTTGGAGACATCCTATTTCATAGAAGATTTACAAAAGAAACAGCTTCCCACCTATGCTCCTAAAGATTGGATTTTCTTGAGACCCTGGAAGAGAGAGCAGTCCAGGGAGGCGCTTAAACTCTGAGATGGCCCTGATGAGCTGCGGCAAAATGTTCACCATCTCAGCCAGCTTCTTCAGAGAGGGTGAGAACGTCACCTGCCGTGGAAAAGATATAAAAACTGCTTTTGTTCTCAATATTTTATTCCTAAAACAGAGAAGACATGCATCATAGCAAAACACAGCAAATATTCTTTTCATGTCTCTATGGTAACTGTGTCTGTGAGCACCTTCGGAAAGGTCTGGGGAGAGGTTTGCTGTAGATTTATGGTGATTTCAAACAAGGCAGCGCCTGGGTTCTGGTTGCCATTGATGGCTGTGGAAAGCTTGTTCATGGAGTTGCTGATATTCAGTCGGAATGCTTCTTCTACCATGTGGTCCACCTTACTGGTGTAGGACGCCCAGTTCTCCTGGACCTTAAACAAAAGATACGCAATCAAAGATCATCAAAGTACTAGCGTACACCTTTCTGACAATATAAAAGCATCAGTGAAGCGATGGAAGCAAATGAGCTGGTTTTATTGAAACTAACAGAAACAATATTTCTACTTTTGTTGTTTACATTGTTTTTGTGATTCTAAGTAGCTGAACGTGAAGCACAAATCTGCCCCCAACCTCAGCTCCATCCTTAGCGAAGATGCTGTGGATCTCAGTCATGTTCCTAACGATTTCCTGGTGTGCTGAGCGCAGTTTCTGGAGACAGTCCATCTGGTGAGCCTTCTGGGTCTGCTCAAACTCTAAATTCCTAAAGAACAGGAGAGTGGGAGAAACGACCTAACTCACCTTCTGAATTAAACTGTTAAAGCATGAAAAACAGACCAAGGTTGTATCTATTTACTGCATCAGACGAGGGAATGCGGTCTGCTGTTACCTGTACGCAGTTTCAGCATCTATTTTCAGCAGCAAGGTTTCACTGATCAGTTGACAGAGGTTGGAGATTAACTGGCTGGAAATCTTGTACCTATCAACTAACGAATGGAGCTGCAGTGGTTAAAAAAACAACACAGAAACGAGGTGATAGAGGAGCTGCTGACTGAGGTTTGGTTAAACTGTAGGACATCTCCTTTAGACAAAAGATGCAAAGCATGCTTAGGCTAATGTGTGACCAACACAATCACCTGCCACAACATCTACATTCTCTAAGGAAGTGATGTGTGTGTGTGTCTGCCACAACCTTCTCTACACGGCGGAGGCAGTCTCTGATGAAGATCTCAGAAGCTCCTTTATTCACGAACAGCAGCTTGGACCGACCAGGCTCCACCGCCCTATCCACGACACGGACTTGGTCTCGGAACAGACCCAGCTCATTGGGAGACAACCTCTCAAAAATCCTGATCAAAAACACAAAGAGAGTTAGACGGTAAAGGTAGGAGCAGTTTGGTGCTGACGTGTCCATTTCCAGTTATGTGCACTGATTCTGAATGGCCCGTCGTGTCAGGTAGCAAAGCAACAATGAACCGAGTGCGACAGACCTGTTGTAGCTCCTGACTAGCACCAGCGCTCGCTCCCTCAAGATCCTGATACCTTCTCCATTCTTCTGTATGTCA
This sequence comes from Nothobranchius furzeri, assembly GCF_043380555.1. Lineage (NCBI taxonomy): Eukaryota > Metazoa > Chordata > Actinopteri > Cyprinodontiformes > Nothobranchiidae > Nothobranchius > Nothobranchius furzeri. The sequence continues at coordinate 83,035,900 of NC_091742.1, forward strand.
GAAACACTCTGAGGAATCTCACAATTCAGTTGCTCCCAACACCTGATCTCAGAAAACAGACTCAGCGGGTCGCTGTCGACAAAACAACACGAGTCAGTGTCACGCACGGCTGTACCCAGATCAGCTAACAGGAATGATTTAGACTCCTCTGGGAGATGAATGAGGAGTAAAAAAAGAATTAATCTAACAGCCGTCACAGGACTTACAATGACAGGAAACTGTCAAAGATTACGAGTAAACGTCATCACAGAAGAGGCAAAACACCAAAACTGCTCTGTGGGTTGTGGTCAGACTATACATTTATGAGACCACTTGCCAGGCTAATCATTTATGATTTCTTTGCTGAAAACAGCAGAACCACAGAACATCTGCAGGAACACATTTAGCATCTTAACTCACACAAAGTTAAGGAAATGTTCCAACCACATAAAATAAGCTCTGTATATAAATTACTTAACATTTCTATATAACAGGATTCTCAAAACCATTTTATTGTCTTTAACCTCAGGCCCCTTCCTCCTCAATTTCTTCTTCTGTGGTTTACCTCCAACCATTCTTTTCACTAATATAATACAATATTCAGAAAACCTGGTAAATGACCCTAAAAGAGAAATTGGGATCTGTGAAGCCTGTTAGTCTTTAAACGATTGTTGTTGACCTACTAATCAAAGTTTATGTCCAGCTTGGATGGGGAGCTCTTTTGGCGCAACAGGAGTGGCTGCTCCAGTTTCTTGAAGAAGCGCTCGTCCAGCTCCTGGACCCACTCTAAGAACTTCTCCTTCACAGCCTCCTCCAACTCATGGTTCAACCGGCTGTGGGCGGCTAGCACCTGGTTATAGCTGTGAGAGTTCACTAGGTAGTGGGACGACTGAAGGGCCTGGAACAGAGAAGGAACCAAAAAGGAAGAAAGGAAGAGCCTTATTCTGCTTACTGATATGAATGAACAAACAAAGGTCTGATAGATGTACCTCCATAGACTCAGTCAGCTTGTGTTTGCAGGCCTTTGCCCACAGAGCCTGGCCCACAATTTTAGGTATGTGGTCAGGAAAAGGCCACTCCTCCCGGTTCATAGCTCTGTTTACGCTTTGGAGCTCATCATTAAAGAGGCTGACAACCTTCTCTGCTTCCTCTTCTAGAGAGACCCTAATGGTCTGGGAGATTGCATGAGAGAGCCAGGTGAGCGAGGAGAGAGAGGAGAAAGGGTTATAGCTCCAGAAATGCAACAAAGACAAAATAGCAAATCATTAGGGTCAGGTAGGAAACATGTTACATCATCGATGAGAAGGACACACCTCACGCGTTGCCATATGCTGAAATATGTCCATGAGTCTGATCCCATCCTGAATCGTGTTTATGGACCCAAACGCTGAGGTGATCAGGTCCTTCACCATTATTTCCAGCTCTTTCACAAAAGATGAAAAGCTGTAAATACAAACATTAAAATCACACTAAAGCAGCAGAACAGACACAAACACTCAGAGGCACAAAAACAAAATAACAGCAGAAGAACTTAAAGCAGTAAATATCACTTAAGACTGTTTAGAGACTAACTGAGCTTTAACGTTTCAAAGGGGGCGGGGTTTTTACACCTATTTAGCTAAAACCCCATAATCGTTCAGGGTGACCACACTAACATGGTCTTTTGGCTAATCCTGTCCATATGTGTAACATACAGTCCAGTTTTCTAACAACAAAACATGGTTTAAATATAAACACATTCAAATCCATATGTCAACCTGCTGAATTCATTGCTCCACGTTGAGTCGCTGACATCGAAGATGCTCTCGTCAAACGTGCGCAGCGTCTGCAGAGCAGTGTGAAACTTGGCCTCTATGTCCTGCAGCCGGCGGGTCAGTTCTGGTCCCCTTGTACCTCTGAAGTACAGCACCTCCCTCTGCTGACGTTCCTCCCCGTGGCTAAACTGGTACTGGCAGAGACAAACCTGTCAGAAAAAGAAACAAATAACTAAATAACTAGAAACAAACAGCAACAATTCAACCAGGACAAACAAAGACACAGAAATTGACCTGATTGTGACTCATCCCTTTAGTTTAGCGGTTTTACTCTCTGTTAAAGAGGAGCTTTCCTTCCCACTGTCGCCAACGTGTTAAACAGATGATCTGATGCTTTCTCCTGCTTTTCTTACTGGTGTTTATGGTTTTGATTCAATCTAGGCCTGGTATGAGTTGAACAAGCAATTTGAGTAGAACTTTGAGATGACATTTGCTGTGAATAAGTTTTATATAAATAATCTGAATCAGAACAGTAAAGATTCCTAATTAGCTGCAGGAACTGGACTCAGTTCAAAGTAATGTGCATCTGTGACTCTGCAGAAGAACAAAGAACAGAGCGTCACCTCAAGCAGGTCTGTGAGCCTCTTAATGAAGGCGTCAGTCACCACAAAGAACCTGGAGGTGTCCAGCGAACAGAAGGAGTCAGAAATCCTGGTGGGAGAAAACAGAGGTAAGCCAATCCACTGGGAATAAGGAACACATTTATATCACTCTGTTCTCTGATTAAGGTGGACAGCATGACAGGTGAGCACAGATAACAAGAATATATATGAAGTGATTAATAAAAATAAATGTGAATAGGATTTATTTTTATTTTATTTATTGAGAACCTCATTAGCTCCCACCATAGTGTGGAGCTATTCTTCCTGAGGTCTCTTTCAATTTCATTACAAATATTTTACAAAACACCCCCATCCCCATCCCCCCACACACACACCCAACAACAACAAACTCCAGGAGCTCATTATAATCATACCAGCTCCATTGCAATAATGATATACCAGTAATTTACCACACTTCAGCGTTCATGAAAAATCTAAATAAGTGAATACGGAGAGTTTACACAGAGCAATAAATAAATATATCCAAGAATCAAAAATCATATCACATCACATCCATAACAAACAAAAATTATAGAAGCTGTCATATCAGTCACATTTACAATTCACTGTGCAAAATTTACTGTTGTGTAAACAAAAAAAAAAGCTTTAACTTCTTTTGAAAACATCTTCTGTTGTTCTCTAATAACAAAAATCTAGGTATGGCATCCATGCAACCATGGCTCTGTAATAAACTGCTCTTTGCCTTTGATTTGCTCTGCAGCGCGGTAGTGTCACTTGTCTGTCTCGTCATGTAATCATGATTGTCCGAAAAAAATGATAACTTGTCATAAATTATTTTAGGTATTTTCGTAGATATTATTTTTCTTATAAATGTTATCAGTGAATACTTTAATCTACATTTCACTGTTAACCAGGCCAACCTATCGTGCATCATACTTACATTTTTTCTATAATTACAACCCAGAACAATTCGTGCAGCTTTATTTTGTGCCACTTGTAACTCATTTAAATTCATTTCACTTGTATTAGACCAAATAACTGATGCATAATCTAAATGAGACAGTACTAATGTTTGAACTAAAGCTTTTATCTGCAAACGAGGAATAAATTTACCACAATATTTGATTGTGCCCATACTTCTTCCAAGTTTCAGCAGGACATGATTTATGTGACTAGTCCATGACAATCTAGAATCCACAATTACCCCCAACAATCTTGCTTCTTCTACCTGCTCTATCTCTATATTACCTAGCTTCAAATGCAGTCTAGGTGTCATCTGTAGTGTATATGTATTTCCAACTATCATGCATTTAGTTTTTTCTGCATTGATTTCTAGTTTGTTCATTCTAATCCATTGTGTAACTAAATCCAACTCCTTTTTCAAAATAGCATTTAATTGGCCTTCTGTTTTCTCTGATGCAAATGATGTAGTGTCATCTGCATAGCCATGGTTGCATGTTTTAAAATCAAAGGTAAGTCATTAATAAAAATAGAAAACAAAAGAGGGCCCAAACAACTGCCCTGTGGCACTCCACAATCTAACTGACCTGTTTCAGAATAACTGCCATTAAAATAGAAGTTGAATTTACGATTCGTTAAATAACTTTCTGTCTACTTAATGGCGGATGACTGAAATCTATAACGTTCTGTTACGGCGTGTGGGCGAGGTGAGCGGAGGCAAGGATCCAAACGCGGGTGAAGAAGGCAGGTAGGCAGAAACGGTTTACAAAGGCTTTAATCTCGAACATGCTAGACATAGAAACAATGATCCAACACGAGACAAAGAACTGAAGGGGTTTAAATACAAAAGGGTTGGGAACTAGGGTGATTGGAAAACGAGAGGCAGGTGGGAGCAATTAACAGAGACACAAGACCAAACCATAAAGGGAGACAGGACAGGGTGTGACACGTTCTAATTTTTTTAATAAGATTTTATGATCAATCACATCAAAAGCTGCACTCAAATCTAAAAATATAGTACCAACTAACCTTTTTATCATCTATTTCTTCTAACCAATGATCAGTAATCTGAGCAAGTGCAGTAGTAGTGGAGTGACCCGCCTTATATGCATGTTGATAAATTGTGTTTAATCTATTTGTTATAAAATATTCTTGTATTTGTTCATATGCTACTCTTTCCAAAATTTTGCTTAATGCTGGTAGCAAACTTATTGGCCGACTATTTTTACCAGACAGTGGTTCTCGGTTATTTTTGATTAATGGACTTACTTTTGCCTTTTTCCATTGGGCTGGAAAAATACTTTTCTTAAAAAAAAACTTACGTTAATTATATGTGAAACTGGCAGTAAAATAAAATTACCACCAATTTTAGCAATCTTATATCAATATTTACTATTTAAGATTAATTTTTTAATGTAATCCTCTGATACCTCCATAAACTTAAACTCACAGTCTTTCATTTGCATTATATCATCCTTAATTCTTTGATAAGATGCATTTTCATCTTTTCTCTCTTCCCTGGTATTATTCAATGTTTTAATGTTATTGATAAAAACAGTTTTAAATAATCAGCTATTTCTTTTGGTTTGGTTAAAAAAACTCCATCTGCCTCTAGAACAGTAGGTGCCTTCCTTTTTTTAACCCCCATAAGTTCATTTAATGCACCCCACACCTTTGCATTATCTAATTTAGCTTCTATGATTCTTCTATGATAATCTAATTGTTTTTTGTTTTTATTCAGTTTGGTTACAATGTTCCTTATTTTGCGATATTCACACCATGTTTCCAATTGATTGCTTCTAATTTTAATTTGTCCCTCTGCCTCATACGTTCCTTAAGTTCTTTATCCAGCCATGGAGAAGCTACATTTCTTACTGCCTGTTTCCTCATCGGTGCATGTTTATTTATCACCTTTGTTAACACATTGTCAAAGATCTCTACAGCTTTACCTGGATCCTTCTCCTTTGTTACGTCTGTCCAATCTATGTTTCTTATTTCTTCTACAAAACCACTCATTTTAAAAATTATTTTATATATAAATTGTTGACCTTTTGGCACCTTAACTTTTCTTTTAATAGCAACCAAATTATGGTCACTGCAACCAACTGGAACAGAAATTGCCTCAGACCATAATTCAGCCATATTAGTAAAAATTAAATCAATACTCGTTTTAGAGCAGACACCATTATTTTTAACCTGCAATCTTGTGAAATCTTTTACAACTTGTGACAAATTAAAAGTATTAGCAAATGAGATTAATTTGCTCTTTAATGAGCAATTTCTTGATTTCCAATCTATGTTTAAGTCCCCTAATAGGTAAATCTCATTTCCTGTGTCACAAACCATATCTAACATTTCACCTATTTTATGGAGATACATTATAGCAGCATCCGGCGGTCTGTAGCAACATCCAACTAAAACAATTCAAATGAGGAAATTGTAACTGTAACCAGAGTGCTTCCACACCTGTAATTGTGAACTCTGTTCTTACCTTAACAGGAATATGATTTTGAAAATAACAAGCGACACCGCCTCCATGTAAAGTTCTATCCAATCTAAAAAGACTGTACCCATTTATGTCTAATAAAGAACTATTTATTGTCAAATCCAAATGTGTTTCTGTTATTGCCATTACCTGTAAATTATACTTTTCTACAATATCTTGAATATAATCTATTTTATTCCTTAAACTACACACATTCAAATGAGCTAATTTAAACCCTCCTTTTTGCAACAACATTTTATCAGCCATTGAAGATTCGTTTTGAATTTCTTCTATTTATGATTTCACACTGAGCTTCCATTATAGCCTTTATTCCAACACCAACCACACACACACACACACACACACACACACACACACACACACACACACACACACACACACACAGTCACAAAAATCTTTAACATTGTAATGAAAATACATTTCTGCTTCGTTCTGCCAGCTCGTGACATAATCTTTCAAAAATAAATCATTATGTGGGTTCAAACAATAGTTAACCATAGCGAGATCTACAATAGTGCTCTCAGTCCAATTCTTGAAACGTCATCTTCACGCCTTTTAGCTCTTATTTAATTGATATCAATTGTCATTATTTCTTAAGTTCAGGCTCAATCACAGTTTTACAGTACATCTCAGGCTCACTTCGTTCCTGAATTTTTTTTGTCTCTCCTCTAAAAGTTAGGATCAGCGTAGCTGGAAAGACCATATCGTGTCTCACTCCTGCGTTCTTCAGTTTAGCTCTGATCTCCCAGAAACCGGCCCGTTTCTTTGCCATCTCCCTTGTCAGATCCAGAAAAATCTTTAACTTCATTCCTCGTACTTGTAAGACACGTTCCTTTTTCATCACTTCTATAATCTTCTCCTTCATTGACAACTTTTGCAGGTGCACAACCATCCCTCTTCCACCCGCTTTCTTCTCTTGTCCAATCCGGTGCGCCCATTCCACTTCAGGCTCAGACGCCAGCTTTCCTTGAAATAAATCTTTAAATAGTTCATTCATATAAGCTGTTGGCTTGCCTTATTCCACCTCAACTGGTAATCCAAAAACACGGAGATTGTTTTTACGGCTATCCATTTCAAGCCGCTCAACTTTCCCCATCAGCTCTGCATTTTTCCTCTCCAGTGTTCCGCACTCCGCATCCAACTTTATTATGCGGGTATCCATATCAGACAAGGTTCCATCTACTTCGCCCAGTCTTCTTACACAAGTTGAAATATCATTTGTGATGGTATTAAGTTTTTCAACCACCACACTCATCTCCTCCCTTATTAACGATCGTATCAGTTCTGACAGCTCCTTGCTTTCTTGCGCACCTGCCATGTCACTTTGTCCCACCTGTTGAGACACTTCCACTTTGTAATTTTCTTTTTGTTGGCGCGGCAGTTTCGCTTTTTTCGAGGGCATGACACTTTCAACAGTCTTATCTTTCAGATCCACCAACCTTAAAGTCGCTTTTTCCAGATAAAACACCACAATTTTAACACAATGTCAGAGCTCGGCGTTTTCCCCGTCCTTAATCCTGACGCATGCGCATCGCAGTCTATGTTATGATAATTGACTCTTCTGTTCTTTGTCTGGTTGGGCTTTCAGTAACCCTGTAAAGGACCTTTTTAGCACATGCTGGCTCAAGTAAATAATTAAAAAATATGAAATAAATAATAAATAAAATTCAAACTGTCCGTTAATTGTATCTTTGACCAAGACATGTCATTCAAATCCCACGTTAAACAGGTTTGTAGGATTTCCTTTTCCACCTTCAGAATATTGCTAAGATTAGAAGCATCCTTTCCAGGAGTGATGCTGAAAAACTAGTTCATGCATTTATTACATCAAGACTGGGTTACTGTAATTCATTACTCTCAGGAAGTCCACAGAATGTAGTTAAAAGTCTTCAGCTTGTCCAAAATGCTGCAGCTAGAGTTCTGATGAGAATTAAAAAGAGAGATCATATCTCTCCTGTCTTAGCTTCCCTACATTGGCTACCTGTTTAATTCAGAATAGATTTTAAGATCCTTCTTCTCACATATAAAGCTCTTAATAATCAAGCTCCATCATACATCAGTGACCTGATTGTTCCATATGTTCCTAACCAAACACTTCGCTCTCAGACTGCAGGTTTACTGGTGGTTCCCAGAATATCTAAAAATAGGATGGGAGGCAGATCTTTTAGTTATCAGGCTGCTCTCCTGTGGAACCAACTCCCAGCTTTATTCTGTGAGGCAGACACCTTGTCTACTTTTAAGACTAGGCTTAAAACATTTTTATTTGATAGGGCCTATGGTTAAAATCTGATGTTAGCCTAGATCTGGACAAGTGGGTGTGTAGAGGGAGGTGGAGTGTACAGTCAGTAAAGACGGCCCTCCCTTGCCCTGCCTCCAACATGCCTCCTTCTAAAAGGCTAGGTTATCCAGAGTTATCTCTGTAGTTATGCTGCTATAGGCTTAGACTGCTGGAGGATACATTGACCACTTTCCACACTCTAATGCTTTCTTCTACAGTCTGCTCTTTAACTGTATTATTTCCTGCTATTTCAGCTGTTAACTTTATTTTTTTCTCTAAGTGTTTTTCTCCCCAGAAGAAGCTACAATGATGTTCTGCTGAGCTGTGGTGGCTTCATGGTGGGGGCCATCGTCTATCACACTGCTGCTAACCACTAAAACATTCTCCCTCTCCTGATAATAACATTAACTTCCTTTGACATTGAATGTGCTACTACTAGTTTACCCGTTGAATTAATTATAAATTCACTAGGATAAATACTGTAAAGTTTACCTCTCATCAAATAGAATATTTACTAAGAAATCACAATGTAACCATAGAAACACTACTTGGTATATATGTTGTGTGTGGGTGGATGTTGGTGTGTGTGTGTGTGTGTGTGTGTGTGTGTGTGTGTGTGTGTGTGTGTGTGTGTGTGTGTGTGTGTGTGTGTGTGTCTGCTCTGTCTTCTCGATTCCCAGTGAGTCGCTGCTTATACTGAGCCAGGAGGTTTCTTTCTGTTAAAAGGAAGTTTTCCTCTCCACTGTCGCTGCATGCTTGCTTAGTATGAGGATTGCTGTAAAGACTCGATGTAATCTGCTGGGTTCCTTATATAGGAAACTTTTTACTGATTGGCCTAATGAACTGACCTGGATTGGAATGTTTACTGTGTGAAGTGCCTTGAGACGACTCTTGTCGTGATTTGGCGCTTTATGAATAAATTAGAATTTAATTGAATTTATTGTCTGTAATATGTCAAAACATGGTTTTTTTGGCAGAAGCATTACCCCTGGATGTACAGAACACATGATTTTTTTTACTAGTAAATAACCAAAGATTTACATGGAAACCACTCTGATTTGAAGAGATATTTTCATTAAGTAATGTCACACATTGAAGTCAATTTAAGACAGCGGCAGCACTCTCTAGTTTTAGTCCAGAGCTGATTGTTGCTGTAGGAAGCAAAAGCCATTTCTCCACACAGAGGCCACTCAGGAAGCTATAAGAAAAGTTAGATCTTGACTTTTGCACAGAAACACACTCTTAAACGATGTAATCTCACCGTAACCCTGATAAATAAGGGTTTGTTTGTATTTGAACTGAAGTAAATCAGAGCTGTTTATTGCTGAACATCATAACAGGATAAGAGATTTACAGACAAACCCAAATGAGTCCTACTTTTGGAGACGCTCTGAGACATGCTGATAGGTGTCCTTCCAGGACAGGCAGCAGTAGACACAGTCGTTCAGGACCTGCTTGCTGGATAACAAAGAAGATCCAAAGATCTTGTCCAGAGAGATGCTCTGGGTGCACAGATGAATCAGCTCATTATTCATCTGAAATGCAGCAGCACAAAAATATTTGTCACTTTAAGAGCTTGGTAGAAAACCTATAACCTGTTTTAGTTTGCTGTTTCTATCTTAGTAAGGAAAATAAAACAAATCAAGTATAGGTAAATCATCAATAAATCAATTTTGGCAGATATGAATGAAACAAATAAGAGAAAACATCAGCCGCCATCCGTCAGCAGCTGTCTGAGGCAGCATTCTTATTTTCTCTGTCGGCCTTTTTGCCTTTGCTGAATCACATCATTCTAAAATCCTGAAGAATAATGACCTAGACTGATTACTACGGCAGAAAATGAAAAATGAAATGTCCAACAGAACCTTTGTTACTGCCTGACGCTGGAAAATGGGTGGTCATATTTCTGCCTGTTTATTCTCTAATGAACCACCGGGTAGATGTTAGTGAGACTTTCAGGAACTCATCGCTGAACATACTTCTGCAGCGAACCTGTTTAAAGATGGCTGCCGGAGCTAACCAACATTAGCAAACACATATATGACTATAAGTCACGTGCTGCATGGTGGCGCAGTTGTTAGCACTGTTGCTTCGCAGCAAGAAAGTTGCAGGTTCGAAAACCGGCTGCAGCCTTTCTGAGTGGAGCTGTATGTTCTCCCCATGCATGCGTGGAATTCCTCCGGGTATACGGTTTCCCCCAAAGATTGCAACATGCCCTAAGGGTTAACAATTGTATGTCGCTTTGGATAAAAGCGTCTGCCAAATAAATAAACATAAACATAAGTCTGCCTATAGTTAAGCTAACGAGCTAAAATGTGTTGTGCTAACTGAGAGCCTTCTCTCCACGTGACAGGTAAATGTAAAGATGTAAGGAGGAAATAGGATCAATTTGAACTAAAGCGACTCGGAATTCCACATCCTGGTACCTGGCAGAAGAGTCTAGTGATCCTGTCTTTGTCTTTATAGTAGGGGGAGTTGGCCCAGATGATATGAATGAGTGAAATAATGTGTTCCAGCTTTGAAGCCATTTCTCTGGGACTGAGCTTGGAGAGCCCCTCACAGGGCACCTTCAGGATGGACAGGAACTTCCTGTTGGACTCGGCCTGCTGTCTATAAGCCTAGGAGGCACACACACACACACACACACACACACACACATGCACGCACGCACACACACACACACACACACACACACACACACACACACACACACACACACACACACACACACACACACACACACACACACACACACACACACACACACACACACACACACACACACACACACACACACACAGATTAGGACAGTGCCATGTCATAGTCATCATATCTAGCCACTATATGTATGAAGATATGGAAGTATGAATAGTTTCACATTTTAAGTTCTCTTCAAGAACCATTAACCCTCTGGAGGCAGGCGTTGCAGATTTGCAACGATAAAACCTACCTGGTTACCCCACATACGTATTTCATGAGCATTTTTTAACTCAGAAGTACCCCTGAAGTACTTAGCTGTTTGCCCTTAATTTAAACTTATTTTCAGCCTGCGTGGGTTAAACTGTTTATTGTGTAAAATTGGAAAATTAAAGAGATCAAAAGACCAAAGCTGTTGTGTAAAATCCAACTTTCTGACCAATGTGAGTTCCAAAGGGGCGGGGCTTTTCTCACCTCTTTGGTCAAAAACCTCTTGCCGTTTCTGGCTAATGCTGTCTAAGATTGGTCAGCCATTTTGATGTTTAGCTGGCTACTGATTTGATGTGATAATGCCTGGACTCACCTTTAATTCCTCTTGAAGTCGAATGAAGTTCTCAAGATACAAAGACTTTGTTTGCTGCAGAATAATCTGGATGTGTCTGACTTCTGGCTTCTCCAGCTGCTGGTGGATCTCAGACAGCTTGGTGGAGCGAACCGCCCAGAACTCGATCTGTTGCAGCAGGCCACAGCTGTCTGTTTCATCCTCATTCAGCAGATCCCTGATCTGATCCGTCCAATGGATCATCAGAACTGCAGCAGAGAACGGGGGACATAAAAAAGAAGAGAAATGGATTATAGTGGGAGATGGGTTACATTCCTAAGGCTCATAGATGCATTTATGTCTAAACCACAGTGGAATGCTACAAAGTGGATGTAGGGCTGAGTGATAGCTAAGGGAGCTGAGCTGTTCTCTTATTCACAGAAAACATCTTTGCTTCACTTCAACGCACCATGTGAACCCGTCAGGCTCCCAGAAGCATAAAATGAGTGCCAAAACCCCCTGGCTAACTTTTGGACTGACCTGTGTGTAAATGTATCAGGTGATTCATACAGAAGTGTTTAACAATTTGTAGCCATAGAAACCTTTTTGAATTAGTAATTATTTGGTGTTTTAGTCATTTATAAATGTGTGTGAATCTGTTTTGTTATTCTAGATATCTGTGTACACACAGACCCAAGTGAGTGTAGGCCTCCCTCTCTTTTAGCTCCTTCCGTCACCTCCAAAGACATTACTCCCTTCATTTTACTTCCAGGTTCCACCAAGATGACAACAAAAAGCAAACCTCTTTTTCTTTCTTCTTGTACTTTTTATTGGCTGTTGGTGGACTGAAAGCGCTAACTGCTAGCCTGTTCTTCTGATAACGACCCAGATTCCTTAACTTCTCAATTTAACGAGCACTGCCTCTCCATTCTGGACAACATATGTCCTGTCAGAACCAGATCAGTTCCTGCAGTGAACCCTACTCCCTGGTTTAATGACAGCCTTCGCAGCCTGAAGCGCCAATGCAGAAAAATTGAGCGTTTGTGGAAGAAAACCCATCTCCACGTCCATCTGCTGCACCTAAAGGAGCTTCAGTCATCCTTTTACTCTGCAGTCAGAGACGCTAGGGTTTCCTATTTCTCCAACCTGGTGTCCCAGAGCAAAGGGAACCCCAAGGTGCTGTTTAACACCATCAGCAGCATCGTCTCTCCTGCCACTCCTACAGCCTCCATCTACTCTGTTGCAGACTGTGAGAACGTTCTGTCTTTCTTTGTGGACAAAGTCAATAACGTTAGATCTAACATCTCTCCTTCGGCCTTATTGCTGCCTCTCCCGTCTCCAACCAGGCCCATCATCCTAGATAGCTTTGCTCCTGTTTCTTTGCCTGAGTTTATCAAACTAGTTAACTCTATGAAGACCTCTGCATGCCCCCTCGACATCTTACCCTCATCTTTGTTTAAAAGTGCTTTTCAGTCCATCTTAGGTGTGTTCTTGCTGTGTCTTTCTAATTCCATGCTTTCGTCGGCGAAACTGTAGCTACAAACAGGTAAACAAAACTGTTTCTGTGTTTAAAAAAGAACGAAAGCATGCTTTTCAGTCCATCGGTCCCAGCGTGCTCTCTACAATTAATGCTTCTCTGGTCTCTGGTCAGGTCCCAGCTTACTTTAAGAACTCTGTAATCTTATCTCTCTGAGCGCTCCTTTTCTGTGGCCGTCTCCAAGTTTAGGTCCTCCACCACCTCTCTTACCCATGGTGTCCCACAAGGTTCTGTGCTGGGGCCTCTGCTCTTCCTCCTCTATTTGCTTCCTCTTCAGCCCATCCTGAGCTCCTTCAAAGGAATCTCCTACCATCTTTATGCAGATGGCATCCAACTGTACATCTCCTTTAAGCCCCATGAGATGTCTAAGCTGCAGCTGTTACACACCTGCTTAGACTCTATCAAAACCTGGATGGCTGGGAGCTTTCTTCAGCTGAATGAAGATAAGACTGAGATCCTCATCTGTGCCCCAGACAAGCTGGTTCCCAAAGTCAGAGACTCTCTTGGTCAGCTTGCTTCCCACACCAAACCTTCTGTCAGGAATCTTGGTGTGACCTTTGACCCAGCTCTCACCCTGGATTCTCATGTAAGTTCTCTTGTTCGCTATTCCTTCTTCCATCTCAGGAACATTGCTAAGCTGAGTCCCATTCTGTCCCGCTCTGAACTTGAGACTGTTCTCCACACCTTCATCTCCTCACGCTTAGACTACTGTAACTCTCTTTTCACGTGTCTGAGCAGAACCTCCCTGAACCGTCTACAGGTGGTTCAGAACGCCTGTGCTCAGCTTCTGACCAAGTCCTCCAAACACACCCACATCACCCCGTTTCTCCTCCAGCTTCACTGGCTGCCAGTCAACTTCAGGGTTCATTTCAAGATCCTGGTTCTGGTCTACAGGGCCTTACATGGACAAGCACCATCTTACATTGGTGATCTTCTTAGTCCCTACACCCCCAGCAGGTCCCTGAGGTCCAGTGATCAAAGCCTACTGGTTGTGCAGCACCTGGCTAAAGACCAAAGGTGACAGATCATCTGCTGCTGTGGCCCCCAGACTCTGGAACTCTCTCCCCTGAGCCTGAGACCAGTGGACTCAGTGGTCTCCTTCAAAAAGCCGCTGAAGACTCACTTGTTCAAGCTGGCTTTTGTATGACCTTCTTCAACCCCTCTCTTTATTCTGCTCTCCCCACCTATTCCACCTTCCTCAGGATCCACCGATTTCCCTCTTTCCTATTCACTCTCTCTCTTTCTTAACATTTTTTCTTTTAAATCCCAATTGCCTATTTTTGCTCATTTTAAATATATTTTAAAACATTTTCTAAATGCTTTTTTATATTTTTTTGTTTTTGTGAAGCGCCTCGTGATTTTTACCTTGAGAGGCGCTATAGAAATGATATTTTCTTCTTCTTCTTTACATTAGCTAACGACAGCAGTTGCCATAAAGCAGGTACAGACCTCCAAATAGTGCCCTCCTGAACCACCAAAGTTTTTTAGTGCAATTTCTGGTCAGCAGAGGGCTGCAGGTGCTCCATGTGAAGCTGCTTGATTCTGGCTCAAGAACCACTGAAACCAGTGTGACAGCAATAGCTGTGTTAAAAACTTGTTAGTGTTACTTTAAAGGCTTTTTACTTTAAACATTCATTTAATCTATACATGTGCAGTGGTCTCTAGTAGGAGTGAATACCCTGTAAGTCGTACTCCAGGTAAATGTACACCGATGCAACAGTTTCAGGAACTAGAAGTGGGCCACATCACAGCTGAACTTCAGACAACAGGATTTGGAGTATTTCCAGATATTTTAATGTATCGCCTGATTGGATAACAACAACATGGCTCTACTGCTGACTTGCAAAGCTGATGTTTTATGTCCACAAATAACACAAGCTTGATGAAGTTCTGCTGTGTGGAGTTGCTAATGCTAACGGTTAGCTTCTACTAGTCGAGAGGTTCTCTGCTGTTTCCTCAACGTTAAACCAACAACTGCCTTCGCTGTCAAGAGTCAAGATGGGTGAGTCCATGATTGTTAAGCGACAGTGTGATGTAGATCTGTCAGACTTTCCAAATCCTAGAGTTTCACCATCTATTTTCTACCAGAAGCTAATGCAGTAGATAGGTGTAGGACTTTTTCATGTTCAGCCTGCATGAAAAACTCAAAGGTGAGCGATTATAATCAGGAATCAAATTGTAAAAAAGTTTTTTTCAGAGTTCCACACCTTTAAAACCTCCCAAATGTTTTGCAAATGTGTGAACTCAATGTAACAGAATGAAATGACTGTTTTCCACCTAAACGTCGTTTCCACCCTCTCCTCAGCAAGAACTAATCTGCATGAGATATTGCTCAAGGTCTCATGCATCTGCTTCTAAACTGTTTCTTATTTTCCAGCTCAAGAGAAGAATGAAGACAAAGAACTCTTTCTTTTTAATAAATCAAAGAACTCTATTTTTAATAAGTTAATCAAACAAAGTGTTAGTCAATAATAAAATGTGAACCAATTTGTGAAATGAAAATATTAATTACTTGATATTATAATCCCATAGAATATAATACGTAATATAACTTTAAATGTTTCCACTAGAGACTGATTACACGTAAGATTAAGCCACATGACACATTGCTTTTACTGATCCAATCAGAATCTTCCAGATCTGACGGAGGCGGGGTTTTGGTGGTGCTTGGTAAATCTGTCATGTTTTCATTAGACCATAAACCAAAACATCTGAAGTATAAAACTATGCCCACGTCATCTTTAAAGGGAGTTCAAAGCTTTCTAGTGAAGTTGTCGGAGTGGCCAATCCGTAACTTTCCTCTTCAGCCGAAAGAACCAACAACAAGCTGGATAAAATATGTTGCTGTTCCACCTGCTGCAATGGTTCCTTTCAGAATAAAAGCTGAACCATCACGACCCAGTTTTGGGTCTTGTTAGATGCCAACAAAACTGTCGTGACCCGGAAGTATCTCAAGACTGGTTTGAGTCAGCAACCGCTGCTTTTCCTACCGGCTTCGGTTCCAGAGAGGGTCAAGCTCAACCTCGACATTCCTGCTCTAACGGGGACTTCTGCAAAAGGGTACATACGCCGGCAGAATGGCGTCTCAATGGCGTCTCATTGTGTGTTATAAATCTCCAAATCAAAAGCTTAGCGCGAAACATCATCTTTACTCCCAACAGAACTAATCGTTTCGCCGGATTTGCAGGTTCTGAACAACATTCCACACTACACCATTCTCCGTCTCACTTAACCTTAGTTACACCATACATTTAGTGTTTAAAGTGAGTCTAGTTTTAATTTGTTTAGTAATAAATCTTTAAACTTTTAAAACTTGACTCTCTTTCTTTTGTCTCTGAGTTAATACAAAGTTGTTACATAATCCCTGCAATAAAAAGTTCCAATCTTCTGGTTTAAGTTATCCACAGATCCATAAGATTGATTTCATATTTCCTATGGAATCTCACATTTTATGGTTCATTAAATAATATGTAAATTTAATCGTTACATCAATCAGAAGTTACCCCCACCCCTACCCATCCGCCCCCACCCCCGAGCTCTAGCCATGATGATTTAAACTATAGCGATGGAGATGGGCAACCACCCACAACCTTCCTGTAAAACTCACTCTCCATCCTCTTTATCAGGCTCTTGTCTCTTCTGGCCTCCTCTACAGAACACTGCAGCACCTCAACTGGGATGAGTAGAATAATCCTGCCTTCTTCTTTGTACACATCCTCTGCTCAGGAAAAAAGTAAAGTTACATCAATCAAATGTTTAGCATATTTTTTGGATCAATACATATTAATGAGCAAATGCAGACCATTATTAGGAGATTCATTAGGACTTTGTGTTGTATTCATACCAGTGATTAAACCAGTGTAATACCAACCAGTGAGGAAAGTGATGAAGAAGTAGATATCCTCAATATACTTGTCCTTCCAGATCATAGCCTTGTAGGAGTTGTGGGAAAACAGGGGCATGTGGAAGCCTGACATTGCTTGGAGCAGCTTGTGGAGGGAATTTCCTCTCACTATCTGAAAACTGATGACTGCATCAAAGGTTTCCTCGGTGATTATGGCTCCCTTTAGACGGGTAAACTGGAACAGCTCCTCCACCTTTAAAATATGTATTTACATTTATTTATGAAGACAAACACCCTGATTCTCTAAAAAATGTTGCTGTACCTCTGAAGGCCTTTGGTAGACCACCTGAATGCCCCTCAAAGGGTGCAAATACACCATCACATCAGAGACAGAGGTGTCTAAAATAAAAGGGTCCAGCAGCTTCATTGTGTCCTCTGTCCATGACTCCTCAGGTGCACCAGACAAATACACACGCTGGACAAGTAACTGTCCACAAGTGGAGAGACACGAGCATTGAGTGGAGTTGGAAAATATATTTAGAAGACAACAAGAACATTTTTCTAATAAAATTATAAACTGAATCATAAAATTTACCTGACGAATGGTCTTTAAATAGTCTTCATCCATTTTATTTTAATCAGCCCCTCCTCTTCAGTTGGGCTATTTAAACATTCTCCTGTGGCCAGAAAAAGCACATTTAAACGTTGGCATTAACTGACTTTAGAGCTTAGTCTGGTTAACCGGTGGTGTTAGCGGATTTCTGACTAGCTTAAAACACACGGTGCGGTGTAGCAGGTTGCCAACTTTTCCTAGAGTTTCCTTAAAGTTCTCAGCCACAATTCTCACGAACGTTAGGAACGTTGACGTAATAATTCCAAAGAGTTAGCGAATTTTACGCAACGAAAACTAAAAAAAACCTTTCGATATATCTGTCGTGCCTCTCTCTAATTCCCAGCGCAAGTGTTGCCATAGAAACAAGTCGTCTGGGTAACGTTACCATAGACCACGGCCACGGTGTTTAGTCAAACTGCGTCGCCCCGTCGAAAACCGAACATGTGATGCCGCATATAATCAATAAAACCTAAATAAATGACAACTCGTTATTTCATGTAGCAAATATTCAATAAATGTTCTTACTTCTTTTAAAATTGATGTTAAATTTGCTGAATAAGGTTGCGCTTCATTGTTTGAGTTCAGAAACATTGTCCAACGGGGTAACAAATCTCAAGACAACATGTAGAAAAAAAACCAGGAGGCGGACAAACCAGGCGAACGGAATGCAACTCATTGTGGGAAATGTAGTGTAGATATTTAAAAAATCTCAAACCCTGCCGTTCTAGATGACTATTTGCCTGTTTCAATAACACAAGTGGCAATAGCTCCTTAAATTTAAAATTTTGTGAATAAAGACAAGGTATTTTTTTCTATTACCTGTTGCACAATAACAAACGTTAAAGAGCAACATTCAATTAAACTCAAACCACCCAGTGCCATCCAGTGGCAGAAGTGCTAAAGCTGCATGGACTCATAAAAATATTGATTGTATTTCTTTGATCCACTCATCTTTTATCCTCCCACTGCAACAGAAATAACAAAATAATTTAAAAATTTCAGCTTACGTTAGATTTTTTAACAACTACAATGAACTGAATTTGAATTGTGGACAATGTTATCGACCTCCATATTCTACAAACTCAGAGACCACACAGACAAATGCTGCCTGGGGAAGTTTGGGTTGTCATGCGAGGAGGCAACCCTTATGTCTGAAAATAACCTCTTAAGAATTTCACAGATTTTATTTTTTTCCATCATGACCTCACTTTCTTCACTTGTTCCTCTCTCCCTCTCTCTCACCAGCCCAGACTCCTTTCCTGCAGCAAAGTTTGGGATTTCTCCCACACAGTACTGACTCCAGATGTTTTTAGAATGTTTCCTTTTCATTCAGATAATTTTTTTTAGCCTGGGCTAAACCTATATTAACACAAAAGATGAGGAAAATTCTCTCCTAGTGTTTTTACTGTAATTCTCATTTCAATTAAATTCAAAGATACTTTATTAATCCCAGAGGGAAATTAGAGAATATTTATGAGCAACATGTTTAAATTACAACAAGATTAAATTAAGCATAAATTAAACAATTTCACTTATAATTCTGAAAAAGTGCATTTATTTCAATTGTGGAAAAAGTCGGCCCTGTTTCAATTTAGGTGTTTTCATATAAAATGTTCAATTCTAAAAACATCATAGGCGCAATCATATAATTATTTACTAAACAAAAGCAAAATGGAAAAGCTGGATTTGACAAAGTAAACCAACCCCATAGGCTCAAGGAGCCCAAATAATCATCCTTCCACCACCATGCTGACAGCTATGTTTTATCCTAACATTGGTAGTGTATTGCATTATGGGAAATGATCTCTTTTTTATTCAAAAATCGTTGCCTTGAACTTCGACCTCTTAATCAAGGGATGAAAATAAGTTTGTTTTAAAAAGCAAAAACAATTTTTGAGTGATTTTGTCGGGGCGTCCATTCCTGGAAAGAATGGCAGCAGTCGTAAATGTTTTCCAATTGTGAATTACCTTTCTGTTTGTAAATCATTTGAAAATGACCTTTAACCCTTCCAAAATAGATGAACAGCAATAGTGGCTTCTTGAATGTCTTTGATGTCTTTCCATTTGGACCTTGTGTTTATACAAACCTAAAAAGGAAAGAAAACTGATTTTATAGAAGCAGTCACTTAAAGTCATTTTTTCCCCCACGGTAAAATTTTAATCACCATCAAACATTGAAGAAACGCAATTATCTGATCATAAACATTTTGCTAAACCAATCCCATGACTTGTGTTCCACAACATTGGACCAATAAAATCACTGATTTATGCAAGAAAGTGTTAATCTACAGTGAAGCCCAAAGTCTTGAGCTAAAACCAGAAACAAGATGACCAGAAAGGAACTGGCAGGCAGGCCAACACTGAGAGCCATGAGTCTGTGATCTCAGAATTAATGACAGGCTGCCATGCCAAGGAGTGGAGGGGAAAATAAATGGGGGATAGAAGGGATAAATAAGCAGGACAGATGGCCTGTTTAGACCAGATGAGGCAGAAGATACACAGCAACGCTTAGTCAAATGAGAAATGATGGCGTATATATGAGCGAAGAAGCAAAGAAATAGAATTGTCCAGTTTACAAGTGGTCAATAGATTGAATAGGCCCAGCTGGAGGCAGCGGCTCTAATAGCAATCCAATATTTCTATAAAAGTACAAACTGTGCACAAACACAGTACATTAAGCCGTAATACACCGCTGGTTAGAACACAATGAGCTCAGGGTCTTTTCAGAAATATGGTGCAAGCCTTGGAAGGTTTATTTTGCTTATTACTCAATGATTAGTCCACAGATGCTGGCTTTGCCGAGGTACACTCCAACCCCCCTGCTCCATGAACACAAACACAGTACCCCACACACAAATAAGCGTATGGATTGTGCTACATATACAGTTTACATAGGAGTTTACAGGCTATTCATCATGGGCATGAATGTCATAGTAGGTTTGGTCTTAGACTGATTGATTTAGTACCACAAACCTTGCAAATAACTTTAAAAATCACCGGTGCATAAGTTTGAATTTATATGAAGTTTTTCTCTTTCATACATGGTCGAATATATAAACACATTCAACTAAATATTTCAATAAGTGGCGTTGAAGTTTCTGAACTTCAAAGAACAGCATGAAATGGAATGTTTGACAATACTGAACTGACTGACCAATACTTGTCTGTCACTTTCAGATCAAAGAAAATTGCTTAGGAAGTTCAGGAGCAACCCAAGAACCACCAAGTCTACTGTAAACTGAAATCTACTCGGACACCAGTGCCATTTTCAGCCATAAGGTGAGTTTTCTCAACAAATATGTTCTTGTTCCAAAAGAGACACATTCAAGCTTGACTGACCACATGGACAAGATGGTCTTACATAACAAGGAAAGTCTGGAGGAATCAAAGTGAGGCATTCAGCATAAAAACACAGCAGCAAGTTTAGTGTGGTGGCAGTAGCATCATGCTGTGGCAATGATGCATTGCACTAATTGCACTGAATAACAAAGATGGGGGATTGACATCAATTCTTTATGTGAAATCGTCAGCTAGGCGGTCAAAACTTGGACAGCTGGGCGTAGCAACAGGACTTGAAAAACACACCATAACAGGTTTCTGACTGGATAAAGTAGCCTAACATTACACTTCTGGGGTGACCTTTGTCAATTCTGTCAAAAACATTGTGGACTGTGTTTAAAAGCCAACATTATACCAAACCACCGACCGATTGACCAGCCAGCCAACCCAACCAACCAACCAACTAGCCAACAACCAATTTAATAAATTATTCCATGTCTGCCAAAAATAGTGATCACATTTACTAGCAGCTTGCTGGTAGCAACAAAAATGTTTAGTCAACTTGGTAAGGGACACCTAAATAAATATTAGTGGTAGTCCATGTATATGTATGATTTCGACCCAGCATGAAATAGAGATATATGTATGATTTCGACCCAGCATGAAATAGAGAAACTCCACAGTAAATTTAAACTTGTGCATGTAGTTCTTGCTTTCAAACACCACATTAGAGATACATCAAAAGCCCACAAAATGCACGTGACAATGACACAAGTGTACATTTCTGACTTCTGATCGTAGCCCATTGTTATGTCTCCACATAGATTGGTTTATAGTGTTTGCAAGGCCAGAATAGAATATTTATAGAGAATCTCGGTGGGAATGCTGAGTGCTGACAAAGCCTCGTTATTGTGTTTGAGTATCTATGGAGCCACGTAGAGTCATATTGAACCATGGATTTAGAACAAAGACAGTGGTAGCAAACTGAGAAAATATCCACAAAGAGTTTGGAGCAGGTAGTCTGTTAAATAATAAAAAACTAAAGAACAGAGAGTGGTGTGGTTGTAGGTAAAACTGTAAGTGTTTCCCCTTTGAAAGAAACTCTTTATAGTTTTAATCCTTACTCAGCAGTGGCTTTTTGAGTTTCATGTTTAATATGAGACTTATTCTCCACAGAGCAGCTGTTTCAGTATTATTGATCCAAACACTTCTTCATTCTGGACTGTGTCTGCCCTCTTTATGAGGTGTGAAAGTCTGAACAGCTAGGTGGATGGAGGAAGGGGTGGATTAGCTTGAGAGGTGTTGAGTTCAGAGGATGATGTCAGAGGAAAATGCTAAAACTTTGTGAGACTATGTGATTGTGTTCAGTCTGGCACCGTGACTTAAAGTGGTGATACATGAGACGCAGAGGAAGGACTCCTGCAAACTGGATGACATCACCAGAAAGTCTTTGATCTTGTTTTTTCCCAAAGGATGAAATAACCTTTGAGAACACATGATCTCTGTTGGTAATCTCACATCTTAACCCTCATTTACAGTGGAGAGGGCCTTTTTGTCCCATCTGGATTCACTAGATGTACACATGATTAAAAACATGCAGAATAATGAAACATCTGCTCTGTGCCACCATTTACTTTTACTACAGTTAGCTAACCTTCAATCAATCAATCAATCAATCAATCAATCAATCAATCAATCAATCAATCAATCAATCAATCAATCAATCAATGTATGTTCCCCTGTGGCTCTATTATTTAAACACAATGTAATAAATTAACTGGGATTTTATCACCTAAAGTTTCAGCTGAAGGCTGTTTATGTATTTGATAGAACACACTTGACACTTTAAAGGGTGTAGTAATCCAACTGTCCACTTGGTGGAGCAAGTACTCTGCAGCCTGAAAGCAACTCAGCAGGAGGGGGCAGGTGAAATGTGTCAGTTTGGTAGAGCTGCAGTGCGATTCCGAAATAAAGAAAAAAAGAATAATAACAAAATAGGATTTTATTCTATACGATCCAATATGTTGCCAGTGGTGCAGAAGTAAATGGTCTAGAATCCCAGAGTTCATAGGTGCCTACTTTTTTTACTGGAAGGACTTTAGTAGAAATGCAAACATTTGTGGATTAAATGTCATCGATTTCTCAACGAACTACAGATATACACATACAAATGGCCTGTTGAAGGAAAAATTTTAATATTTGCTGGGAGTTAAGATATTTGTTGTGTTGTTTTGATAATTTTACCGATGTTAAAGGTACCAGAATGCAGCCAATCAATGCAAAATATAGTGATCTTATTCCATTAATGACAGTCATAATTCAAAGATGGCATTAGGGCATCTGCACTATAATAATAACAAGAATAACAACAGCAACAACAATAATAACAATAAATAATAATAATAATAATAATAATAATAATAATAATAATAATAATAGGGAAAACTGTTTTGGGTACTTTACATCAAAATGACACTTAATGCAGTTTGTTCTCTGATAAAATGGTCTAAATGGATGTGAGAGTAAATCATTAGACAACACACCAAATGAAAAGTTCTTTTGCAGAACCCAACCACTGAGCAGATTCTGTCTTATGCACTGGAGCTTGATCGTCATTATCTATTAATCTAATTGGACTTTACTCTGACAGGGTATGAAAGGCCCTTTCTGCCATATGCATCGCTAAGAAAACTATCCTCATGAATTGGAAAAATAGAGATACTCTGCATTAACCAGGCGTCGACACTTGGACAGGACGAGGGTCCCTGGCAGGGCTGGTTGCCCCTGGGTCATGGGTCGCTGGGTCCTGGGCTCGGCCGGCTGGGGGGTGGGAGGCTGCGGGCGGGCCTGAGGGCTTGCCGCTGATATCTCCCGGGACTCTGCCGGCTGCTGGTTGTGGCCCCCCGGGGCAATCTTCTGCGCTTCTCGAGGGGGGCTGGGGCTTTTCTGGTCGCGGTCTCCTTGGAAAGTGCTCTGGGGCAGCTCCTGGATCTCTGGGACTTGGAGCTCCCTTCATCTCCTATACATCATTGGGGGGCAGATATGTGGCCCCTCACACTCTCAATTGGACGCTCCTATAGAGAAACCTTACATATACAAGCGTGGGTACACACACAGGTGCTCACATGGTGCTCTCATAAGTATGGGCTTGGGCATTTCAACACATGTCTTAAGGCTTTGGTTGGCACTAAATGCACTGTGATTTATTATTGTGATTGTTCAATAAAACAATGATGATTTTACATTTCTTCATCAAGTTGACGCAGTGATAGCTTGCTCCTGTTGTGTTGTTGTGTGTCCCTTTTCTGCAGGTCGAGAAGCAGATTCTTGTTCATAATTGGGCTGCATGGTGGCGCAGTTGTTAGCACTGTTGCCTCGCAGCACGAAGGTTGCAGGTTTGAAACTCGGCTGTGGCCTTTCTGCGTGGAGTTGCGTGTTCTCCCCATGCATGCGTGGGTTTCCTCCGGGTACTCCGGTTTCCCACACAGATCACAACATGCCCTATAGGTTATAAATTGTAAGTCGCCCTGGATAAAAGCGTCTGCTAAGTAAATAAACATAAATAAACATAAACATTGATTGTTTATTTTTGTCCCCCCCCCCCCCCCCCGTCTCTTCCTTTCTCTTTCATATCTGTCTCCGTGTCCAGTCGAAATCACAAAGCATTCAAAAAACAATAATAAAGTTTTAAGTATCAGGCATGACTTTGAAAGCAGATGCTTTGATGCTCCACCTGAGAGTAAAATCTGTAAGGCTTGTCACCAGCATTCAGACATTAATTCTGTTTGCTTCACAGCCAGACAGGACACGGGGGAAATAAATAAATAAAAATAAAAGTAAAAGAAAGGCCCTTTCTGCTTGAGTTAAGATGATATTTGTAGTTCAGAAGAGATTACTGAGGAGTAGGAAGGAAAATAATCTATTTAAAGCAGCCATGCATAAATGCTATTCAGTCGTCACTGCCATAACTATGTTCCCAACTTCAGATCGTCATGTAGCAGATTTTATCATCGTGTCCACTGAGCTGACGGGCGTTCATCAGATGGAAGTCGCATCACTAACTGGGATAGCAAAGATGATCTCATCTCAGAAATAGTGAAGACAATATTCCCAACCATCTTAGAGTCCTGTACAAAAGGATGTCTGGAAAACAAATAAAATATGAGGGAAAATCTATCTTCATGCAGGAGAAACCAATCAATCAATCAATCAATCAATCAATCAATACTTTATTAATCCCAGGGGGAAATTAGAGTTTCAGTACACAGAATTCAGACATCAGACATACATGGGCAAGACACATGACAAGAATTGGTGACTGTGGTCATTCGCAACCCTGAGTCGCGCTACCTTAATAGAGATAAGAGGGTTACATGAGGAATGGTTCACGTGGAAGGAAAAAAAAAGCACTTCAGAGTTACCCTCCACCGGGAGGGCAGCTTTGCTCTCCAGAAAAACACCTCAACAGATATGCAACAGACTTCAGACAACACAACATAACATGAGACTCCAATAGGAAGGCGGGTGGGGGGTGGGGTGGGGGGTGGTGGTGGTGGTGGGGGGGGGGGTTTACAGCATCTGTCTGCTTTCCTTCGTGGGGGTTTTTAGTTGCTTGCAGCTCAAGGCTACCAGGGCATCAGATTCAGATAACAAGAATTTGTTTGGGTCAGGCTGAGATAATTTTCCTCTCTGCCTTCAGTCTTTAAACTGATCATTCCAGTCCTTCAGTGAAGCCAATTTTGGGTTTTTAAACCTGTCCATACCGTCCGGTGACTCTCTCCGGGATGACATCCATTTTGTGCACTAATAACGGTATCGTAGCTAGAACATTGTCCAGCTTACGATTCACCTCGAGTAACGTCCCAGTTTGAGAAGTCTCCACACTGACGGTGCTTTCCGTGGGTGCGGGTCACGCTCCAATCGCTCCCGTCTTCCCAAATTTCCAGAAAACCAGATATCCTCCCACTCCAGTCAGGAGAAATCCAGTGATCATCAGGCCAAATATCCACACGTCTTCAATGTCCTCAATGGACAGCTGGCAGAGGCATATGATCTTCCACTCCTTCCAGAAATCCAACATATATCCCACCGGGTGTGTCCCCAGTGGACATGTGGGAGCCCCCTGCTCCGTTCTCATTGTCAAAAAAATCTTATCGATCACATTGAATGACCAGTTTATCAAATCCATGGTTAGTAAAAATAGAGTTTTTCAGAAGAAATGCAGAGAAGCGCTCTGTGGGCAGACAGGACAAAGAGCCTTTGGAAAAGAAAAGATAAGGGAGTGAAAGAGAGAAGCGTTTGTACTCCTCGAGTACCTGAAGAAGAAAAAAAAAACTGGGAAACTCTCCAGCTCCTCCTTGGAGACCTTAATGCAAAGACATGGGACATTGATAGATGAGTAAATTGAGAACTTCACTCCTTTACCACAACCAACCAGAACAACGTCCTCCTTGCTGTAGACAAAGTCCTGATCCTTACTTCAGTACGAATATGACACCAAAATACTTGAACGCTTCTGCTCGACTTGGTGGTCCTAGCCCAACGATACCGACAGAACTACATCATCTGCAAAAAAGCAAAGATGAGACCACAAGATTCCCAAACCAGATGCCTCTCCTCTCCACGACTGCACCTACAGCTCTTTGTCCATGAACCCCACAAACAGAATCTGAGAAAAACACAACAGAGGTCCAATCTATACTGTAAGAATAGACACAACTCTTGTTTTTGTTTTCCATGGACCAGACAGCCCTTAAAAGTGATCTCAGCATGAAAAAAATCCTGCTCCTTTATTCTTTGGAACAGGAGAATTACAGGCTTGACTGCTGAAAATACGCTCTTACTGTATGTTAATGTGGCTTTTGATGTGTGGATATTACACATCTGGTATTTGATTGCCTGCAGGATGGTGACAAGGGAAAGAAAAAGAGCTGCATTGATAGCAAAGACATTCAAGGGCAAAATGTGAGGCTTTTGTGCAACTTGGGCACCTGTAAGAAAAATATTTGTGTTTCTGGGGGGAAAAAACGGATAAACTCTTAGGGTACTTAAAGTTAAAATCACTAAAGTTTGAGTCGTTTCCATCAAATACTACAAAAGCAAAATCCAAGTTCAGCATTTAAATCCTCAGACTTACAAGCATCTTAAATATCAAGAGTTGAGATGTTAGACCACATACATTTTAAAAAAATCATGTATGGATTGCATTAATGTTTTCATTAGTATACAAAGTACATAATACGTTCACCCACACATCAGCTCAACGCCTTTTATTCAGTGGTGTACACTGAGCACATCTCTCGATTAAACACAACGATGAGCACTTGGGGGAGCACGTTGTCCTCCCCAAGGGCACTGTGGGAGCAGAGGATTGAACTTTCAACTTTTCAGACAGCATTTCCTGAGCCACAGCTGCCTCATAATTGTAACTATTCACAAAAGGCATAAAAAAGGTCTGATATATGTTTGAAGATAGATTTAATGGTTTAAGATGTTCATAGTTACTGCATGTATTTTGGGGGTTGGATGTTGTTATAAAGCATCTGGAACATTGTCAGCAAGATGCAGTAAATTTACCTTGAATATTAACAAAACAGAGAAACAAACCTGTTAAATCTCTTTTACATGTTTCTGGTTAAGAGAGGTAAAGAATCGTCAAGATTTGTGCATTTATCAGGTAAAAAAACAACCTCAAAAGCTCATGGATGGTCTGTGAAGGATCTTGGTGTTTTAATATTTAAACTCTGTGATTTTAAGTTGGTTTAATCATCACAGTGATCTCCTGACATAGGGCCCATGAGCAAAGTCTTTATTGGTTGTCAAGACTATGAAGCAAGACCAGCCACACTAGTCTCATGCCAAGGAACCCCATCATATCATCAGCAGCGTGCAAAAATAGCGTGTTTTGTTCTATTAGAGCTAAACCTTAACAAACAACAAATACCACGACTACACAACGTGTCTTCTACATCTTTCAAAGAGAAGCCGAAATATTCATTTACACAAACTGGAGTATGCATTTGTAGGCTGTACCAAAACTCACACCAACTAAAAACCTCAACTGCAGCCAGCTGCAAGGGGGAACTCTGGCTTGTTTGAATTGACTTTGTCATCAAATTTGAACAGTTTAGACTTGGACTTTTCATTGACTCATGAGTCCTTTATTTAAAAAAAGGAATCTATTGGCTTCTTCTTTTTCAAAGGTGTATGGAGGACTGCCCTGATGACTGATTCCCACGGCACGGCAAGGCAGCTTAATTTATATAGCACATTTCATATACACAGACAACTCAATGTGCTATTGTCACGATGAGAGGATGGTTTGGACCCAAAATGCAGTTACCCAGGATGACACGAGGCAGGAGTAGATGTATAAAGACAAATCCTTTTATTTTAGGAAGGACCCCAAAACTAACATAAAATCCAAAAGGGCAGGAAGGCAATGTCAAAAATCAGGAAATCCAAAAACACAAGAGGAACGAGCAGACTGAGAATAAATCACGCTGACAACAACAATGGACCGACAAGAACAATGAGACAAGGAGGGCTTATATAGACAGGGAGGAGCAATTAGGGAAACAGGAAGCAGGTGTGTGTAGTGAGTCTGGAGGGAAGGCAGGTGACAGCAATTATCTGGATGGGGAAGAGAACCAGTGGAGGGCAGATAAACCTAACACTACATAAAACACAAAACTAAACCTAAAGACTAAGGGAAGAAGTCACACAAACACATACACATACTGACACACACAAACTCATACACACATACAATGAACTGGGGAACAAGAGGCTGTGGCTATAACTTAAGACACACAACAGAGATGCAGACAAAGGACACATGAGGGAGCTAAGAGAACACAAAAGGGAATCCAGAGAGGGATGGAGAAACATTAGGAGACACATGGGGAAAGACGCAGACAAAGGACACATGAGGGCGCCATGAAACACAAAAGGAGAACCTGAAGTGGGAACTGGAGGGGCTGGGGAACAAAGGGACACAGAACATGACAGCTTTCCATTAGCAAGAATATTAAATTCAATGTGATGGAAAACAAACTTTAAAAATAAAAAATAAACAAAGGTAATTGGCTCGTGGCTATCATATGCTTACCTATATGGCTTGCCAGGTTAGACTCAGGTAAATGTTGTGAAAATGGCAGAGAAATACTGTAATACTAATACGACTGCCTTAAAACTGAAAACTGTTACTCAAATTTGTTGATTGTTCTAAAAGGTCAAGTTCTAACAGGCACAGGATAATTTTAATTTCAAGCAGAGTCTGCAGAGAGCAGTAGCCTTTTATCAAACTTTAAAAAAAACATTTTTGATTTCTGATCACACCAGCACGGCTCAACAATTCATAAAATTATCAAACGTTGTGCAGCAGTAATGATGTATTTGAATTCTAGCTGCAATAAGCTACTAGAGCGATTCTTGTGTATCTAAGGCAAAAGAAGAAGAGCGGGGACATGGTCAGGTGGAAACGAATCAAAGGAAAAACAATTACAATCGACTTCCTCAAACAAACAAATTGCTTGATGTATAACAATGACATTTCCCTTGTCACAAAGAGGCGTGTCAGAAAAGCAACAAACCATAGAAGGTGACAGTCTGGCCTCCACTGTTATAATAAATAGCTTCAAATCTTGCTGATGAGCATGAAAGAACAGGAAAACCAGTCAGTCGATGTAGGAGGTGAAAGATTTGCCTGAATAAACCATATCAGTCAAATATTCATGAAGCATTTCACGAAGCACGCTTAAACATAGAATAAAACTATTTTAAATTGGTTGTATGGTCAGTGTAGCTAGCCTAGAACTCTAGACAGACAGTAGCAGAAGAAAAGTGATTTAGCTCTGCATGTTGGTCTGGCCACGCTCCACAGAAGCCTCTGCAGGCCTGAAGAGTCTTGCGCTGGTTTGGTTTGGAGCAGATAGAGGTACTTAGGTCCTTTATTTAGAAGAGGATGTATTTGAGTCTTCTTCAGAGTTTCAACCACCCTGTTGACTGACATCTGTAGCAGTGAGTATGTCATGTTGTTTGTTGTCCAGTAGCATGTGAAGACAGTTTGAAAGACAACCTTAGATCCCGCCCCACGACTGAGATCCATCTATGGGTCGTATTCACATAAAAAGGATGGCTTGCCAGGCTGCAATCTAGCTGCAGTTATGCTCCATTTTCTCCTTTTCCACACAGATTGCTTTTCAGAAAAAGACTGTTGGCCTTTGACCCTGTTGAGTTAAAACATCAACAAAAATGTGTTGTGTGGGGTCACAGGGGCCTGACCCCGTGACCATTAAAAAACCAACTATTCACGAGTCTAAACGAAGTTCCCACTGATTTTCAAGATGCTGCACTCCCTCAAGTGGTTCCTGGGATGTTAAGAATTTGATAAATGGACAAAAACCAAAAGCATAATACAAGATAGACCAGTAGGAAGATGCGACTAAATGCTGGAAGGCTGAGAAAACACGTTGCTCTACAGAAATTTATGCCACGAACAAAATTATAGAAGCAATTTTTTGGTCATTTCTGAGGCCAGAGATGTTAGCAGCAAAAGTCCTGTGGGCTTCTCACTGGGGAGCAGAAAATAAATCAGTTGCTCAGCGAATCCTGGGAAAGGACATAGAGCCAGTCTATAAATAAGGTTAACAAATAGAGGCTGCCTGACATTGAACACAATGAATATCCAAGTTGTTTATGGAAAAATGCTTAACTTGAAGTTGAAATGTGTCACTTTTGCAAGATAGACAGACAGACAGATATCCAGCCTGCTAATCAGACTTCTGTCAAAAATAATTTACTCAGTGTTAAAATTTGTTCATTTAAAATAGACAACTTAATGTGAAGAAGTTCTGGAGAGTTAGATGATTTTCTGGTTTTAACAAGTTCCTCCTAATAAACTTCCACAAGAAAAGAAAACTTGTTTTGAACAAAGGACAGCTCCCTTCGTAAAGTCAGATGAATGTGTAGATATAAATAAATAAAATTTATGAAAGTGCACAAAAAGTCTTATCCATCCATCCATCCATCCATCCATCCATCCATCCATCCATCCATCCATCCATCCATCCACAGCTAACAGTTCACGCTATGTCACAAATGTGAACCTTAAAATTTCATATAACACAATATAAATTCCTTCTTATGTTTTTCCTGTTTCTTTTCTGTTTTCATTGGTTTTCTGTTCTTTTCTAACACGAAGAATAGTAAAATGAGGGACTGCCCTCAGATAAACGGCAACGACAGGAAGTAGAAAAACAATTTCCAGAAAAACAATGGAAATCTAAATTCCATCTAGGGGTGGGCAATATAATGTGTTTCATAATATTATCAGTAAACGAATATTGCCAAGAAAGAAACATCTATCATGTTAAGCTAATTTCATGGTGTAATTGCCTCCACTACAATGCATGAAGCTATTAAGGTTATGAAAGCAAACATGGCTGGAATGTCAGTTTTAAATCATTTCAGCCAGTAAGGAAAAATACGTTTGAGGAACTTTGGCCTCTGCAGGCTTCTAGTCTATTTAGGAAAAAGAGAGTGTGAAGTCTTTTCCCATTATATCATCATCATATCATAAGTTGTAGTATTTACATTAAATTCATTTTGTAATTTCCCATGTAGACCAAAACAAATCTTAACCTTCTTGGATGATAGATTTCTGGTTGTAACAGGGTTACTGCTGAAGTTAGAAGTGAACCCTAGCTCTCTCTATTACAGTTGCTTCTGTTGAGTGAAGCTTCTCAAACTGAGGCTCATCAATGGCACAATAACACTTGAGTGATCTAGCTACCACAAGCAGCTCAGCTTAGCTACGAAGTAGCATAAGATGACTCCATTGATGACTTTGCATCCAGAAAACATTTGTGCATCTGCAAAAGGCTCCTGCTATTATTGACAGAGGTGAAAACCTAAATGGCCCTTGATGATAGCAATTTTTTAGTGGTGAGGGCCCCAATCAACAACCCACCCACTTCAACCACTGGTTGCCACCCATTTTTCATTACAAACTTAGAACAATCTGGCTCTAAGTGTACGAAGCCACACTGATGAAACTACGTCTTGCTTCCCGCAGCCAATCTTTGGTCCCTTTTTTTCAAAGTCTGACAGAAAACCACAGTCTGAGCAGAATATTCAACATTCAAATCATGTCCTCCATCGTTGCGTTGTGTTATTTACAGATTCCCTTGCACTACTTTTGTACCTTTTCACGTACAAATCACCTCCACCTACTTTCTAAACCCTAGGGATTCCCAGCTATGATGAGCACACCCTGTGAAGTTGTTTCTCAACTGTAATGAAAATCACCTGAACCATGCAGAGTTGAGTAGGTATTAGTGAGCTCCGGGAGTTGACGCCACTTCTCCCGGCATGCAACAGTTCAAATCGAAACGGCGCCATATTGGCAGGCAGAAGCCCGCAGCTGGACTATTTGTTATTGTCAGAAAACTAAATCAAACGGGAAATATGGTAGATTCCTGTTGTGCCCCAGGATGCAGAACAGACTTGGACGACATGAGGAATGAGCCATCTACAGGATTCCCCAAGATCCGGAGTGCTGCAAACGTTGGATCATTGTAATAAAACGCGCTAGTGACCGGGCTGAAATGAAGCTGTGGGATCCCGAGAGTAAAGGTTTTCGCTTATGCAGCGACCACTTCATATCAGGTACTTAAACCAACGTTTCCTCAACTGTGTATGGTATTTATTTTAAATGCTTTTATTACGATTCTTAGTGGGCTTCCTAAACGTGTTTTGGCGTGGCTTTTTCTGTCTTATTTCTCATAGCATCAAGTAAACATCACGTAAAACGTTGCCTCGTGAGTTCTGAGTGCTGCCGTTTACGTGTTTTATGATCACAGCAATTAACCGGCTAAGCTGTATTTCATTTTAAGCAATGGTTGATCAATTGTCAAATCATACATAAAAAGCACTTTGGATTGCTATTATCTGTCTCACTGAGACAGATCTCAGACAGATCCTGAGACGTTCCTGCCTGACATTTTTATTTTATTCACAGAAAAAAATCAAACTAGTGATTTCTCTTGGCGTTCAGTTTATACATTCAAACAGCACAGCACTCTATTTAAACTACTTACGTGTAAATCTATGTTATTTGTCCATCCATTTTCATCCGCGTGTCCGGAGTCGGGTTGCGGGAGCAGTAGCGTTGAGAGGCCCAGACTTCCCTCTCCCCAGCCGCCTGAGCCAGCTCCTCCGGGGAATCCCAAGGCGTTCCCTGGCCAGGTCCGGTAAGAAGTCCGCTCCGACAGCTTCTGGCGTTTTTAAAAAGTATCCCAGGGGCACGGTGAGGGTCGGAGATGTTTAGTCTATTTAATTTCTGACTATATAAAATGGTTTCTTTGGTTTTTAAGTGTGAAGTAAACTCAGACGAAGTAAAATCCAAGCTGATCCCGTTCATTTTGTTTACCTTTGTTGCCTGCCAACATGGCGTCTACTCTCTTGAGAGTCACGTGACGTTCGGAGCTCTATAGGGAAGAATAAGCTGCTAGATTATCTTTAAACAGCTGCTAGCTTGATTCCAAGTGGCTGTTAGCTTGAATGAGTAGATTATAGCAAAGGCTTCAGTGTTTCCTTGTGTTTTTATGTTTTCCCCCATATTTAGTTTGGATCCGAGTAGCTCTTAGTTTGATAAGTTCCCTGCTTAAAAACACAGCATAGACCATTATATGTTGTGTTTTGGTGCTGGTTTAGATGCTGGACCAGCATACAATGGTGGACCAGCATCCCATCACCAGCATCTCACGTTGCAATCATGCACCAAAACATAACATATGCTGGTCCATGTTGCTTTTTTCAGCAGGGTTGTTAGCTTATTTCTGAGATTATGTTTTTAAGCTCACCTCTAACTTTTTGCTAGTTTGAAAAACCATTAGCCTATACTTCCCTGGAGAATTTCTCCACAAACTGAATTATTTGAAACAATGAGTACTTATGGCTACTCTACAAAACCCCACTCCAAATAAATAAAAAGAACAATTCCTCTATAGTCCATATGGGTCCTAATGAAAACACTAACAATAGAGCATTAAAGCCCTCTGGCAGCATCGTGGCATTTCCTCCCTCTCCTGAAGGCATTTTAGCCACCAGAGTCAATCAAATAAGGGGCTACTGAGGAGAACGTGTGGGTGGGAGGACCGAGCCAGACAGCCAGAAGAAGAGACAGAGTGAAAGAAAGGTAGCCAAATGGATGGAGAACAACAAGACTGGAGCAGCATCAGGGACTGATGGGATAACAGCTGACGCTCACAGCTTGTGGAGAAGTGGAGAGCAGGCAGTTTCACAAGCAAGAGTTGAGAGGAATAAAAGTGGAGGAGATGACGCATGGGGAGATGCAGTTCCGATGCACAGAGCAAACCATCATCTCCTGGAGCTTATTACAGCTGACATGTCAGACAGTTGTCAAATGAAAGGAGGAGGCAGATGAGAAGAGTCAATATGAAGAGGGCAAGGAACAGATAAAAATGAAGGGCTCAATCTATGTTTTCATTAAGAATATGTACCCATGAAACTTTAGTCAAACTCACAACTTAATGAAAGTCTGAGTCATGGTATCATTAAGACTAGATCAACACACACTCTTCTGTGAGGTGAAGGAGAAGAGTTTTATTTTGACAGCAGCAAAATCCTTCTGTGATCACATAAATATTGAGCCCAACTTTGCCAAATTTAATTCACACTGATGGAATAAAGCAGCGGAGGCTGAGTGACAGCTATCCACAAACCCACACACACTCGCTCCTGACTGAAGCAGCCATGAATAG
Organism: Nothobranchius furzeri; assembly: GCF_043380555.1. Lineage (NCBI taxonomy): Eukaryota > Metazoa > Chordata > Actinopteri > Cyprinodontiformes > Nothobranchiidae > Nothobranchius > Nothobranchius furzeri. Next base: position 83,070,298 of record NC_091742.1, read on the forward strand.
ATCCTCTCAGTTGTCGCAAAAAAAGCAGAGCTGGCATACGTTCATGATCACAAGAGTATATTATCTATACACACAGCAGGGGACTCTTTTGATAATCAAACAAAAAGCGTACAGTTGCTCTCAAGTCTCGGTGTCACGTTAAAAGCGAAAGTTTCTGTAGCTGAGGGAAAAGCATAATGACGACGCTAACAAACATACACTGCCTTTCTCAAACATCCACCTTCACACCTGTCGGCGGATCAGATTTACTGTTACAAGAAGTGCAGAGTTTTCACACAGTGGATGGATATGTGTTAAATCTGCTTATTTATGGCAAAATGGTCCCGGATATTTAGTCAAATTACCAAAGGATAACAGAGAACCTGGCAAGAGTTAGCATAAATAAGAAAAATCGTGTAAACATACCATAATGAAAATGTTATAATTTCACCAGTATGTGATGATAACTGTGAAACTTTGAATTATGTTTGTCTTAATTTTGGATCAAGTTTTTAATTTCTGCTACAATTTAGCTGTGAACTTCTACATCTGAGATCAATTACAAACCAATAAACCAATTTTCAAATATTGGTTTCAAAGTAAAGTAAAATTCAATTAGGAAATCATTAAATGTGAAGTGGCGGTCAGTGGCCACCCTTATTAGATATTCATAGGCATTTAACTAATCCGCTTATGCCATTACATTAAAATGGTGATCCCTGATTTTTATTTTCAAACATATGACGATAGATCAAAATGTATCAAAAAGGCTTTTTCCGAAAGGATTTGTCCGAAATCTCACTTTACCACTTCATTGCATATTTACCAAAAAATAAACAGAGTTTCTGCTATAGCCAACATGCAAACTGGGGTTTTTGGGTGGGGGAAAAAAACTACATTGACCAAAAGATTGTAAGCAAATGACAGAGTACCATGGTCCCATTTACTTACATTTAAGTGTAATGAAGTATTAGCATAAGTACCGGTTTACGGGAATCAGAATCAGAAAAACTTTATTCATCCCCGAGGGGCAATTAAAAAAATAACAGCAGAGCAGCATGACGTTGGACATACGAACATTGAATAAATAGGCAATAAGAAAAGTAATAAAGCAGCAAGAAGATGGATAAAATCAGTAAAATATACAAAAATCACTGAGTAAGTGAATAAAGTGACTAAAGTGTCGACTGTAAAAAAAAATAAGATATATGGAGAGTCCAAGGAGAGGGTTTATGGGGATGATGGTCTTATCGTATCTGCTGGAGTTAAAGAGCAGAATGGCTTTGGGGACAAAGGTGGCTCCTACTCTCAGTCCTGCAGGAAATGCAGCGGAGGCGTCGCCCAGAGGGGAGCCATTGAAATGCGCGGTGAAGAATGTGAGAAGAATGTGAGAGGGGTTGTGGAGGATTTTGGCTGCCTATAGCTTGGTTTATGCTTGACGCATTCACTTTCCGCTTGGTGATGCGGCTCGCGGATGGAACGCGCTTCACAACTTGCAGCGTTTAGGGTTCATGAGGCTCGTCTCTGCGGTGAGCCAATATTCTCCCAAACTGAACGGGGCAGCATGGAGCTCTACGGCATGCATCCAACACTACACCATAGTAGAAGTAGAAACTACTGTTGTTTACAACATGGCATTCCAGCATTTTTAACAGCGTCCTCGTCTTTTCCGACAGTGCGAGCTATTTCTCTCCAAGAATTATTAACAACATGTTGATCACGGTGATCTCTGAGAGCTGAATCATACAAATGTCTGTATTTACGAACCTCCGCCATACTAGTACTTGCCAGTCCGCCATGTTTATCCGCGTCCGACCGTCCGCGTGGTTAGAAAATTTTCTAGGTGTGCGGTGCGGAAATTTTGGGCCGTGCGGAGGCGCGGCGAAAGGGCGTAGTTGTTAAAATGACGCAATTTCGCCATGCGGAGCCGTGCGGACCTCGCGGACGCGTCAAGCATAAACCAACCTTAACTCAGGGCTTGTTGATAGAAAACCTGAGCAAGAGTTCTGACAGGCAGGCCAGCGATTTTGGAGCACACTGATGCAGTGTGCTGCAGTCTGTTCCTGTTCTGGAGGCTAAGGGAGTAGAACCAGCAAGTGATGGAGAAGGTCATGATGCAAAGGCACAGTAAAAGGTCATCATGATGGTTGAGCTGACTCCAAAGGAGTTGAGCTTCCTAAGGAGATATAGCCGTTGGTGGCACTTCCTGAGAATCTCCTCTGTGTTAGCAGAGAATTTCAAGAGGTTGTCAAAGGTGGTTCCCAGATACTTGTACTCCTCCACTACCTCCTCTGGCTTCCCGTGGATAATCGTGGTGACTGAAGCAGCCAGATCCCTCGGCCTCCTGCAGAAGGTCACCACCATGTCTTTGGTTTTGCTCACATTCAGTTCAAGTTTGGAGCTGCCACACCACTCTACAAACTCCTGAAGTGTAGGTCAGTGGTGTTGTGAGGAGCCTGACAGCAGTGGCAGGAGGACGTATTTCACCAGCATATTTCACCAGGTGACAGTTGGGATGCGTGGATCTGCTGTCGTCGGTGTAGAGGATGCAGAGCGGGGGGAGAGCACACAGCCCTGGGGGGAGCCGGTGGAGGTGGAACGGAGACCGGAGAGACAGTTGTTGACCCGAACTTTCTGAGTGCTGTTGGTTAAAAAGTCCAGTATCCACAGGGTTAACTGGTCATCTAAATGAAATTGGGAGGAAAGTTTAGTAGCCAGGATGTGAGGCTGCAGAGTGTTGGATGCTGATGAAAAGTCAACAAACAGAAGTCTGGCGGAGGAGTCGGGGAGCTCCAGATGTTTGTGGATGGAGTCCAGGATGAAGATTTTTGCATCATTGGCGCCTCTGCGTGCACGATAAGCAAACTGGAGTGGATCCATCAGGGGCTCAGTTGCTCTTACAATGTGCTCTTTTATGATCTCCTCCATGGCCTTCACCACCGAGGAGGTGAGCATCACACGGCGAAGATCGTTAGGAGACTTTGGGTTGCATCTTTTTGGGACAGGGATAACTGTGGAGTGTTTCCACAGCTGGGGGATGGTGTGACTGTCAAGTGAGTGTTGAAACAGAGTCCGGAACACACTTCCTAGCTGCTCTGCACAGCTACTACTGATGTAGTCAGGACCGGGTGAGCTCCTCTCTCTGGTCCTCCTGAGGGCTCTCACCACGTCCTCGGTCTGGAAGGTGAGTGCAGAGCTGCCAGGTTTGAGTGAGGATCTGGACTCCTCAAGCTGGGTGATATTGTCTGTCTCAAACCTAGTGTAGAAAGCGTTGAGGTCGTCAGGGAGGGAGGTGGGGTGGCTGCCCTCCACTTGGATGGTTCTGGAGGCGGTGACCACAGTATTCACAGCAGCCATGGTTTTGAGCCCCTGCCAGGCTGAGCGAAGGTCCCCGTGGTAAATTTTCTTTCCACATTGTTTTTATACTTCAGTTTAGCAGCTTTAATGGTCCTCTTGACCTCCATGTTCTTTCTTATCCTGTGCAGAACCGGTGAAGAAAATCCTCTTTTTTTTGTTAAGGATTTCCTTTAGCTCCTTGGTGATCCAATGTTTGTTGTTGGGGTAGATGGTGACTTTTTTTGAGGGGATGATGCTGTCTACACAGAAGGAGATGCGTGATGATACTGTGTCGACTTGATCGTTGACGTCATCAGAGGAAGAAAGAGGGCTGACCCAGTCAGTGGCATCAAAACATCCTTGTAGGGTGAGGATACTTTCCGCTGTCCACTGCTGGGTGCTTTTGGTCACCTTTTTAGTCCTCTTGATGACTGGGGTGTAAGCAGAGGCCAGCAGGATGGATGGTGTGGTGGTCTGCTGAGCCAGTTCGGGAAGTTCTGGCTGACAACAACTTCTGCTTTATGCTATTTTTAAATGTATTTAAAATTTACATAAGTTATATTTTTGCCTCTATTTCAATCTTTTTTTTTTCACTGAACCTTCTGGGCTGCCATAGTTTTGTGATCAACCTTAATTGCTAGGGCAAAAGCTTCTAAGCATTGACGTTTGTGAATTACAGACAACAAAGCTTGTAGCGTCCATGCTAACGCACACTCATTAACGTGCACCAGAAGAAAAAGGGGAGCTGCAATGAAGTGAAAGATGAAAGTACTCTGCTTCAACTAAAATATTAGACTCTTTATTATTTAAAAATGGAGATAAAAAGAAATAAGCTTCTATTAAATGTATCCAATTTTTCTGCACATTATGGGGAAGTGAGCTGGTCCTGAATATAAAACAACCGGGCTGAAAGCTGTCCCAACTCTGGCCCTGTTAAGCTTTTATTGTATGGATCCAGAATCTGACCAGAATAACCAAAGCTTTTTTTTTTCTGTAATTTGATGAAAGAGTTGGCGAAGAACAAAGTCAGAGCTATTTTAAATGTGGTCCCAGAGGAGAGCTGAGGGAAAAGGTTGGGCGAGGAGCGAGAAACGTGAGGAGGCAGAGGAGAGGAACAAAAGGGAAGCAGCTAATAGTTTGGAGGATCGAGGAATTAAACATTTATAGGGTAAAATAAGGTTCCTTGAGTCCATCTGTCAGCTTTGCTGCAGTGGAAATTAGTCTCTACTCTAGTTGAGTCTCAGCCTTACCAAACGGTATACTGCACAGTTGAGTTAAACTGTCCTGATGGGTGGATCTTCTGCGTAAAATACTAGGATAGATCATTTAAGGATTCTTATTGTGATAAAATGTGTCCAAATTTTATTAACTCACTGTTGCGTTCATATTGTTGTTATTCATTCCATAATAAATAGTTTAGTTTTTAGTATAATTTTATCTACTCTGCATTCACCGGGTGGTCACGTCCTCCGGTTTTTCTCTGCCCACCTTTCTTTTGTCTCCGGTCCTTTTCTGAATGTCCTCCTGCTCTGGCACTTTGCCAGTCTCTGTTCCTCTTCAACCAATTTATCATCCTTCTATTCTGACCTCTGTTGGGCCAGCCTCTCTTTCATGAATCCATATTTTCTTCTCTGCAAGGATTTAATATGTTTCTGATCAATAAATAAATAAACCTGTGTTTGTGTGACATACAGCTCTGTCAAAGTAAAACAAAATATGGCGCTTTTCCCACACAGCACAAATTTTCCGTGACTTCTGAATGCATTTGTGTTAATGATTGGGAGACACTAACCATAAATTAGTAGCTCAGTTTTTGTGTATTGGTAGTTCTATCAGAATACATAAATGCATTTTAAAATTTCTATCCACATATAAAAATGGCCGTGTGTTAAGTTTTGAACTGTAGTCTTGTCTACTGAAATAGACAGTTTCAAGACCAAATTCACAGTTTTGTTTTTATACATTTGCAGTGGTATAAACAACAGCCTTGTGAGTCATTCTTTGAGGGGAAAAAAGCTTTGCTGCGGCTGTTTCAGAAAGCACAAGTTAGCCCGAGGAGGGATGAGCCTAAGTCACGGACCATCTTCTTCCAGACCATGGGTCCCTGTAAGAACAAAAAAAAAAAAAAAAAAAAATGAATGCAAGTCAATAGGTTTAAAAATGCTATTTTCTAATTCTGCTTGTAAGTGCCATGGATTTCACATGTGATGTCCACGAATTTTAAAAACACATTTCGTTACCAAGAAAGCGCTTATCTTTGAACGGGAAGAAATGTTATTTTATGTTTTGTGTGAAAATAGGTCCAGAACTACAAATGCGCATGACATCATCAAACTAGACATGGAGAAAAAAGAGGGAAAATGGCGGTAGTGTTCAGTGAACTTCAAATCCTTCCTTCAGGAGGAAAGAAGCATCATACATCTGGCCATGTGCAGGGGCAGAGCTTCAAGGGGGGCCCCAGCGCAGGCTTGCGAGGGGCCCGCCCCTGCAACGAGGCGGATGAGAGGGAACGGTAAGTCTAACACAAACAATGGATGCTGGGATAAGACAAGAACTTCCATAACTTGTGTTCAGAGGAGAATGGGCTCCATTCTTAAGCCGGGCGTACACTGTGCGACTTTTTCACTTTTTTGAGCCGATTTTCCAGTCGTGCGAGAAGCCACGACATCGGGGCGAGTTTTGCGCCGAGCGGTCGTGTAGTGTACAGGGGGTTACGAGAGGCGATTAACACCACGTGACCAGCCGCCGATCAGCAGTCGTGAGGTCGCAGGGACTTCTGGTGTGTTTAATATTTCGCTCGTCCCTCGTGAGGGTATCGCACTGTTGAAGCGGCGCTGCGAGCAGCTACGAGCAGCTACGATCCAAAAAGTATCAGAACCGCTCACGGCGCATGCGCGCGCAATCCTGCATCAACGCCGGCCGGTCGCTCGCTATTTCCCTAATAACACACGCTGTTCGTTTTTGTTTCTACACGTTTTTTTACTCACAAAGATTGTCAAGAAAGCGTGTTTGTCGTGTTCATGTCAAATTAAACTGATCACAAAACACAGATTCACTTTCTTTATTTCGTTTTCCTCATCCAACCCCCATAAATCCCTGTGTGTCCTCCTGCAGCACTCCCGAAGGACAACAGGCAAGACAAAAAAGTCTGACGTGTTGAGTAAAAACTGCTATTTTTAGCACAGTTTTAGGGCCGACGTGTTGCTACCAGACGTACAGTGTGAGCAGTCAGGTCGCATGCGAGAACTGGGTCGTGCAGTGTGAGCACACGACTCGTGAGATCTGCTCTGCGAGGAAGTCGTACAGTTTGAGCTGAAGCTGAACGCTGCGAGTGAAAAAGTCGCACAGTGTACGCCCGGCTTTAATAATTACTCTCAAACAGATTTATTTAGGGTTTATGTTGCCCCAGTCAGGACTGAGTCATCGTTGCTAAAAACTTTACAAGACCGACTGACTTAAGTGAAGTAGTAGGTGTAAAATATTGAATAAAATGTTGTACTGCATAACTGTTTTTTTTACTCTCACATGTAGGTTTATGACCTGCCAAATTCCAAGTGGATCTCCAAAAAAAATGGTATTCCCTCTCAACACACTAAATGTCCTTCATAATATTTAATTATTAACTGATTGAACAATTAAATGCGTAATCTCTAAATTACGCAGCGTCCTATCACTCGCTCCCTCACCCCCCTCCTCTCTTGCTGTGCTTCATAAACAATTAGCTGCTGCATGGTGATAAATGTATGTAAAAAAAAATCTTAATGAAGCCTCCCGAAGAAAGTATTTCCACAGTCTTCTCTTGTTGATTAGTATAAAACATGTCTTCCTGAATCAATATTCACTGAAAATGTTCCGGTATTAAGATAATTGATGGAGAAAAGCTCACCCCCATTCATGGAGCCTGAGGCCCTGTCCACTCATAGCCGGGGATCTGCCAAAACGTAGATATTTTTCTACGTTTTGGCCTGTCATCCACACGAAAACGGAGTTTTTTCACACGAAAACGGATCTTTTTAAAAACTCCGGCCAAAGTGAAGATTTGCGTTTTCTCCGTTTTGGGTGTCTGCGTGTGGACAGACAAAACCGGAGTTTTAAGGTCCGCAACGTCACTTTCCGCGACAAAAAAATGCGCACATCACGTGTGTGACCTGTGTTTACACTAGCCGACAGCATGGATGCCCTCAGAGCTGCGCTCACTTCATCAATTGTCCAAGCACTTTCTGCTTGTTTGTTTTTGCAAGCGGAATTACTGCTCCTTGCGGAAGACCACAGACGAAGGACGAGGTTAAGAACGGGGGAAGTACTGCCGCCTACAGGTCTGGCATGTCCTTAACAACATATTTATCCGGGTACGTGTGGACAGAGTTATTTTTTAAAACCAGGTGGTGTGGATGCAAGTTTTTGGAGGGGCGGATATTCATTTAAAAAAAAAAACCCGGCTACGTGTGGACTAGGCCTGAGACTGGTGAGACGCTTCGCTCCAGCAGCATCTCATGCTCTCCTGTATTTTTAATTCCTAAACTTAAAACATGATATCCAGACAGACTCCTGAATCCTTCTGTCAGCACTTCTCCTCAGAAACGTCAACACACAACCCTTACCTCCGCTGACTCAATGACGTAGGAGATGGATTTAATGCGACATGACTGCTCAGACTGCAGTTGCTTTCTAAAACATCAGATATGTATCGGAATCAGTTCCACATTTAAAAGTGACATGGATCGGATTGGAAAAATTCAGATCTGTGAAGTTCAGACTGTCATTAAAAAATCAGATATGGGTAGCATGTGGGGAAAAAAATCAGATTTGACTCACTTTTGCCTGCAGTGTGAACACAGCCTAAAGATCTCAGCCAATAACACGGCCCAGTTTCAAACCAAGATCGGACCATTCAGTTGTCTGTCTCACTGAACTACTGCATTTCAGCATTTCCGTACTTCCCTGTGCCCACCACTCGTTACGCTCATTTAGCACCAGAACACCACTGGTGTGAGAGATTCTCTGCTTATATCAGAGAAGGTGTTTATGTTCATTTCAACCTGATGTTTTATTGAGAAGGTCATTTAAGGATCATGGGTCAAAACGCGTCTGTTGATTTTCCTCTTGTGATGTTTTATTTCCATTTTGGGGTTTTATGTGACTTTGATTTGACCATTCTTCCTGCACTGGTGAAGACTGATGCTGGAAATAAAATTATGCTACGTTATCCCATCAATATTCAGTTACATGCAGCTAAAACGTTCATCAAAATGATGATAAATATTTCATTTTGGAGTCTTTTTTAATAGCTTCCATCTTGATGTACTTATTTCTTGGAAATGTGGGAACTTGCAATGATAGCGTTACATCATTTTATCACACTGGATGCATAATAGGACAAACAAAGAATCTAAGTGTTAGTGACTGTTGACAAATCCCTATAACACATGACTTTGCTCTCTGACAAATCCGTTACTCTGAAGCGCTGCAGACACAATCTATAACTGCCACAGCTCAATTGCCCCTGAATGTCACGCTGTGGCCACACTGTGAACTGGCAGCAGAATGAAGCTAGAGCAATGAAGCTGAAGACAGAGAGGGAGTGAAAGGTCACACAGACCAAAGATGAAGAATCTGTGTGAACGGCACACGCCAGGAAAAAATGAACCAGAGAAAAGAAATGAGAGCGTGTTTGTCTTTGAAGTCATTTTTCTTATTGGAGAGGCAAAGCTACTTCTCTGCAACTACAAAAATAGATTTCCCACAAAAAGAGTCAAATCAAACATACAGGACTGCCCCCGTCTCTGAATTATTCTGAACAGCTATACAATCATCATGTTTACAACAGTGAGTCAATATTTAAAGCTGTTGGGACTTTGTATGGAAGGCCAGAAGTGCCACACTTTTAACAGTGCCTGATAATGGATAATTACTTAAATAATAATAATAATTATAATAGCCTTTATTGTCATTGTACAGGATACAACGAAATTGGAGGGCCACTCCCTTGATGCACAATACAATAATACTTATAATTATAAATATTCCCCTAAAACAAAACAATAGTAAGTAAAATATATACCGAATAGCACAATATATACAGAATAGCAGATAAAATATTATGTATAAAATGGCTTTAGAATAGCAGCATAATAGGTGACGTGACCTTGACAAGTCGCTAAGCAGTTTTAATTGTTTTTATGCTTATTTACTATAGAGATCGCCCTGGGAAAGAAGCTATCCCTGAATCTGCTTGACCTGGTTTTATGTGACCTGTACCGTCGACCTGATGGTAATAGTTGAAAGACTTGATTGCTGGGGTGAGACTGGTCCTTGATGATATTACTCGCTCTGCTGAGGTACCGAGAGTTTGCAATGACCTCCAGGCTGGACAGAGAGCATCCAGTGATCTTCTGGGCTGTGTTGATGACCCTCTGCAGTACTTTCCTGTCTGCAGCTGAGCACCCTGCGTACCATGCTGTTATGCTGTACGTTATGATGCTCTCTATGGTGGCTCTGTAGAAAGTCACCAGCAGCCTCTCCTCCAGGTTGCTCCTCCTGAGCACTCTCAGAAAGTGAAGATGCTGCTGGGCCTTTTTTACCACTGCTGTGGTATTTGCGGTCCAGGAGAGATCGTCAGAGATCTGCACGCCCAGAAACCTCATGGAGTGTACCCTCTCCACACAGTTCCCATGAATGTACAATGGGGCCGGGTCTGCTCTGCCCTTCCTGAAGTCGAAGATAAGTTCTTTAGTTTTCGTGGTGTTCAGTTGTAGGTTATTCACTGAACACCACTCCGCCAGTCTGTTGACCTCATCTCTGTAGTCTGTCTCATCCCCCTTCGAGATGAGTCCGACCACGGTGGTATCATCCGCAAACTTTATAATGGTGTTTGAGAGATGGATAGGGGAGCAGTCGGATGTGTAGAGTGTAAACAGGAGTGGACTCAAAACACATCCTTGTGGAGCCCCGGTGCTGAGTGTGATGGTGCTGGACAGGTGTGGACCAAGTCTGATAGACTGTGATCTATTTGTCATAAAGTCCTTAATCCAGAGGCAGATGGGGGTGGGGAGTCCAAGGTGAGACATTTTCTGACCAAGATCTCAGGGATTATGTGATTGAATGCTGAGCTGAAGTCCAGAAAGAGCATTCTCACATAGCTTCCTCTGTGCTCCAGGTGACTCAGCGCAGTGTGGAGCGCAATGGTGATAGCGTCCTTGGTGGATCTATTTGTCCTGTAGGCAAACTGATGGGGGTCCAAAGTGGGAGACAGACTGGCCCTGATGTACTGACAGACCAGCCTCTCCAGGCACTTCATCACTACAGGCGTAAGTGCAACAGGCCTGTAGTCATTTAGGCTGACTGCAGCTGTCTTTTTAGCGACAGGGATGATGGTGGAAGTTTTGAGACAGGGCGGGACGGTGTTTAGTGACAAGGAAAGGTTGAAGATTTTAGTGAAGACTCCGGTCAGTTCGTTGCACATGCCCTGAGCACCTTTCCATGTATTCCATCAGGACCTGCTGCCTTCCTGGGATTCACTGACCTTAGAACAAACCTCACTTGATGCTCCGCAAGTGTCGGTGTGCCGGTGCTGGGGACGGGTGTAGATGGAGTTACATCTGAGGGCCTGGACGTCTCAAAACGGGCGAAGAAACGATTTAGATCCTCAGCTCGCGAGGCATCAGTACTAGATGTCGCCAGGTTATTGATTCTGTCATAAAATAAATAAAAAAATGTGATGGATTCATTTTTTTTCCATCCATCCAGTAACTTTTTGCCAAAGCGTATACAGGGCTGCAAGGTGGCAACACACTAGAGCCCTTTTCAGACAGACATTCTGGAACATTTGCGGACAATTCAATCCGGTTTTTAACCGGAACTGTGTTTTCAGACACACCACTTTTGTACTGGAACTTGTCCTTTCGGCTGCGTTCACACAGCAGGGAAAAGTTCCAGATGTCTGACGGCGGCGGGGGGTGGGGTGGGGGGTGAATCGGTCTTATGTTAAGAAGAAGAAGAAGAAAATATCTTTTCTATAGCGCCTCTCAAGATAAAAATCACGAGGCGCTTAAGCATAATTCTGCGCACACGAAGACGCATAAGAGACCTGGATGATGAAGCTCAATGGTTAAAGGAATCACTGAAGCGGTGTGAAGCGCTCCGTCGCGCGTCTAGGCGGTACCGTAGGAGGCGAGCTGCCGTGGTTTGCCGCATGTTATAGGAGCGAGCTATCTAGGTGCGCACAGCGTCCCCCGGTCCCCTCCTCCTCCCCCTCCCCCTTGTCCGGAACTTTACCTCACCAGTCTGAAGCAGCCACCCTGTCCTTAACAAGTCCGGACCTGTTACTAGGGGCTTCGTCCGGTAAAATTCCAGAACACGTTATCCGGATGTTTGTATTCAGACACAAAGGTCTTACGGACAGAGTCCGGAACATTTCCGTTTTTCATGGCCTGTCTGAAGGGGTTGTGGGGATGTGGTGTCCATCTCTAGCAGCAACAACGGTTGTCAGCAAAAATTTAAAAACAAGCTTTATTTATTCTGTATATAGTAAAGAACTAAAAAAATTAAACCTTTAGGATGATCGTTGAAGGGGTTTGAGGGGGTGGTGAGGTGATGATGGCTGGTATTTAATATGTGTGTGTGTGTGTGTGTGTGTGTGTGTGTGTGTGTGTGTGTGTGTGTGTGTGTGTGTGTGTGTGTGTGTGTGTGTGTGTGTGTCTGTGACAGCTGGTGTTTGTATGATGGTGGGAGTGCCTCATGGCAGTTTTTTGAAATTGGTTGGTGCCCCTCTGGCCCTCGTGGCCACTTGGTGCCCGACGCAAAGTGTGTGGGTGGAGCACTGGCGCTGAGGAACACCTTGGACAGGTTTCCAGTCCATCACAGGGAAACACAACTGAAACAAACAATCAGCCATACACTCAAGCCCTTTTAGAAGACACTCCATGCAGGTTAATCAGCGTAATACTGGTGACATAGTGTGTCTTATGAACGCACCATGGTGATGCAGGAATTTTTTGGCATTTGTTCCACCAACCTTGGTAGTCATATTGCTGCAATGCCGGACTTGTGAATGCATATTATGCTTTGGCACACCAGAGGGTGGTGTCACGATCACGTGTGGAGTTACTGCTGAGCTCTGGCCGGCAACTATATTTAAAATGAAAGTAAACACGGGCATACGTTTCGCTTTTATAAACAGAATCAACTGAGATGATAAACTAGAATGATGTGGGACCCAAGGAGCTTCTCACCAGCTCAGATCACCAGAGATTGCACGGGACTGTGGTGGGCCTTTAGTAGTGTTCTTGGGTTCTCTAATTATTACACACTTGCATATTTAACAACAGAATGCCACTGATGGAAGAGGTTCTCCGCCCAATAATATCTGAGAAGAAGAAACAGCTGGCTTCTACCACTTCTACTTTAGGACAAACTACATACCATACCATACCACCCCACGCCAGACCAGACCAGACCATACCATACCATACCATACCATACCATACCACCCCACACCAGACCAGACCAGACCAGACCATACCATACCATACAAGGTACAACTTCCACATCTAAAATCTATTATTTTCGGTTGTTGCTATAGACCACCTAGTGCCAAGATAGAGAATTTGGAGAAGTTATGCAATATATTAGATAGAGTGACTGAGGAAAACAGAGAGCTAAATTTGTTGGGTGATTTAAACATTGATTGGTTATCTGAGAATTAGACTTTTAAAATAAGCTCAAATCTGGGCTAGACATTTGTGGTTTATCTCAATTAATGTATCAATCTACAAGAATTTCTAGTAATAATTCTGGTCATTCCACATCCAAATGTATTGATCATTTCTACACTAATAACCCTGACCTGTGTTCAACACCAGAATCTGTGATAGTTGGGTTCAGCGATCATAATTGCAATGCTGTATCAAGAAGAACCAAGCTACCTAAAGTTTGCCCAAGAATTATTGGGAAAAGATTATATAAAACATTTAATGTAATGATTTGGATAATATTAATTGGGATTTAGTTTGTGTGGTAGATGATGTGGAAGCCTCTCAATTTATTCATGGATTACTTTGAGGATTGTCAATAATCATGCAAGATCATTTGACAAGACAGAGCTGAAAACGGCTCGTGCTGCGTCAGTCACTCCCTCCGCTCCGGTCGGGTTTTTCTTCCCCCCCTCTCTCTCCTCTTCCTCAGGACCCACTCCCTCTTTCCTATTCACTCTCTCTCTTTCTTTACATTTTTAATCACAATCGTCTATTTTTTGCTCATTTTAAATATGTTTTAATCATTTTCTAAATTCTTTTTTTTATTTTACATGTTTTGTTTTTGTGAAGCGCCTCGTGATTTTTATCTTGAGAGGTGCTGTAGAAAAGATCTTTTCATCTCTCTCTCTCTTAATTCATGCACATAAATATTAATGTTCTGATTTTATTGAAAAACTTGTTCTGTAATAGTTTCTTTACTATTGTGATCAAAAACATTTAATCTAAACTCTGAGGCTGCTCTGTAAATAGTTTTCAAATAAACAATACACATAACAACTTCTGATCAGACTTAAAATAACGTATTGATGTAAACCACACACACTTCTGGTTAAACTACATCCACTTCCGGGTTAGGCCACGCCCACTCCGAGTACAGATACAGATAATTTAGATGGTTGAACAGATACAGATAGTGGTGTACTCGCTCATTCCTACCTATTAGTATACTACAAATTCTAAGCAAGCTGTTGGAAAAAATTGTCTTGGAGCAAGTGCAAGATTATTTATCCAGAAATTATTTGATACCATGTCTCAGCATGCATACAGATCTGATCACTCCACCTGCACTGCATTGACTCAAATGGTGGACAGCTGGTTAACATCATTGACAACTCCATGCTAGTGGGCACAATACTATTAGATTTCAGTGCTGCCTTTGATGTGATCAACCATGGAGTTTTGATTTCCAAACTAATTAGTTATGGTTTAACTAATTAATAATTAAAAATAAGCATAAGTACAATTTCAAAAAGAGACAAAATTTGTTTCTGTCTGCATAATTGTAACAATATCCTGCTAAGTTAATTGAGGGATTGTGTCATAACATAAGTGTGCTGTCTAACTTGCTGTTTGTTTTATGTTTATAAGATTTATTTTATTGTTTTGTTTTAATATTTGACAAAGTTTTTGTAATATAATGTGTGTAATGTTGTTTTAAATGTATTATTTGGACCCCATGAAGACTAGCTGTTGAGTATCCATCAGCTAATGGAGATCTTTTATAAATAAATGTATGTATAAATAAATAAATAAATACATAAATAAATAAATAAATAAATACCATACCATACGATACCAAACCACTTTATGCAGCGTATTTCCAAACAGCATGAGAGCTGACCAAGATGCTTTACTTACAGGAAGGGAGGTACTAAAAACATTCATCATATCAGAAAACACAGCTTAAGATAAAAACAAGTAAAACTATCAAAATGGCTGTCATTAAATCAATAAAACCTCATAAAAATACAGATAAGAAAACAAAAAAATTATTTAACAAGAATCAATTCATGATTTCAGTCATACCACTGTGCATACCAAAGTCCCAAAAAGAAACAAAACACCATTTGTGTTTAGCAATCTCCCGTTTCTTTTGGCAATGCAAGGTTCCGGTTCCAGCGAACGCAGCCCAGGGATTGGGCTTGCCAACTGTCATGCATAGAGGGTGAGACACGCATCTGTCCCTCTTCACACGTTTTCAAGCCACACTTACAATATCTCATGGTGAAGAATGTCCCTCCCGCTGCCCTTACTGAGGTGAAACTGCCTGCTCTCACGGACAGAGGCGAAACTTTCTGCCCCCCGCCCGCTTACATAGCCAACAGGTGGAGGTGAAACTGTTCTCTGCCGTTTCCTAGATGCTAAACCAGCAACAGCCTATAAAATTAATAATCATTGAGCTACTGATTAAATTTGCACTTTTCAAAGGGGTGCACTCATTTATGCTGAGCACTGTATATTTATACATTTCTCAAATGTCTGACAAAATTTGGAAATCACATTTGTTTGAAACCCATACAAACTTTTTTCACAGCCCTGAATGTAAAAAAGTCCTCTAACTTCTTCCTAAACTTCAGGAAAGGTCAGAAAAATGCCAACATACTGAGTTAAAATTCAGTTAGAGCCGACTTCACTTTGAAAAGAAAACAGAAGTCAGAGTCGTTTTATAAAACAGGAAATATATTTAAACTGCCGGAAACTTCTTCTGTAGCTCCACTAAACTGTCCTCCACTAAAAATCTTATCTGATATCCAGTCAAAAAATATATAAGTAGTCTTCCTTAAAGATAACCATAATCAACTTCACTGCAGCATCTCAGCAGATAAGAGTCAGAGATAATGAAGATTTCATTACAAACGGCTGTTTCCATCCTCAGCAACATGGATTCAATATACGGATCGCTCTGCTGGTCCTGTTAATGCTTCGGGCTCAGCTGCTTTTAGGAGGGAGAGTGGAAAGTCAAGTAAAAAAAAAAAAAAGGACACACAAGTCAACATGGGCGACTGCCTTGTGTCAAGGATCATGTCAACCAACAGAGACTACAGCGGCGTTTAGACTGATGCTTGTTGCTCAAAAATATATAAAAAAATTGTCCATGGGAAGTTTATGTTAGTGTATTTCGTAGATGATTTTAAATGAAGCAGCTCACACAGGGGCGAGGCAGCATGGCAGGCCATGTGTCTTGCCCAAGGATCTAACTGCAGAATGTCATGAGAAAAAGAAATGTTGGACTAATTTGGGAAAAGTTGGCGACCAATGAAAATCTGTAACTGGCAGAATCTGACATTTTGAGAGTCATATTAGGATTAAAGGTGTGGTTCACATGTTTAATCAATGCATTTGCAGTGGTCTCTAGTAAGAGTGGATGCCCATTAAGTCATACTCTGGGGAAAAATGCTCTGAGTGCCTGTTTCAGGACATACAAGTCAGCCAGAGGGGAAAGCATCTTCAGACAACATCATTTCCAGACATTTAGACATCTCACCTCTGACTGTCTATCAGCAACACAACTCTACCACTGACTGTTTGCTTTGCAACGCTGATGTTTTATCTCCACAAATAACACAACCTTGGAGGAGTTCTGCTGTGTGGTGGAGCTGCTAATGTAACAGTTAGCTTCTAGTCGAGGTGTTCACTGCTGTTTTCTGAACGGTAAAACAAAAACAGCCTTAAGCCGGGCGTACACTGTGCGACTTTTTCACTTTTTTGAGCCGATTTTCCACTCGTGCGAGAATCCACGAGATCGGGGCGAGTTTTGCGCCGAGCGGTCTTGTAGTGTACAGGGGGTTACGAGAGGCGATTAACACCACGTGACCAGCTACCGATCAGCAGTCATGAGCTCGCGTGTTTAATATTTTGCTCGTCCCTCGTGAGGGTATTGCACTGATGAAGCGGCGCTGCGAGCAGCTGCGACCCAAAAAGTACCAGAACCGCTCACGGCGCATGCGCAATCCTGCATCAACACCGCTCGCCCGCTATTTCCCTAATAACACACGTTGTTCGTTTTTATTTCTACACGTTTTTTTACTCACAAAGATTGTCAAGAAAGTGTGGTTGTCGTGTTCATGTCAAATTAAACTGATCACAGAACACAGATTTACTTTCTTTATTTAATTTTCCTCATCCAACCCCCATAAATCCCTGTGTGTCCTCCTGCAGCACTCCTGAAGGACAACAGGCAAAACAAGACAAAAAAGTCTGACGTGTTGTGTAAAAACTGCTATTTTTAGCATATTTTTAGGTCCGACGTGTTGCTACCAGACGTACAGTGTGAGCAGTTTCTCTAATGGTGCGTTCGCTTTCTCGTTGGAACTCCGAATTCCCGACTAGAAGAACATGAACGCGCTCTAAAGTTTGGCTTCACTTTACTAAATGTGACGGGTGAAGACGAAACCAGTGACAATGATCTAAGTGTGAGGCATCATCGTTTTAATCTGCTCCAGCAGCTAAATAAACTGTTTAAGATAATGTTAGCTTGGTATGTTAGCTTCCATTGCTACCATTGTTATCAGCTAATGGTGCATTCGCTTTCTCCTCGGAAATTCTAACTTCCCAGTAGGAAAAATCAAATGAAAAAGGACGGCAAAAGGAATGAAGATACACAGTAAATTTAGTTCACAGTAAAGATGTTTGCTTCAGTTTAATTATCAGCTTATAAAACTACAAGGACGATGTTAAAATACAAACAGTTGAATGTTATTTATCGTGCTATTAATCAAATATGGTTATATATTGAGAAAAATATATATTTAATTATAAAAGTGAATTAAAATAATAAACGCTCAAAAGTATCGAAAATTGGTACCGTTAAGTACCGTTATCGATTCCTAGGTATCGGGAATTAGTACCGGATCGATTCAAATGTCAAAGGTACCCATCCCTACAAATGTTTTTTCATTGTTCCACACCTTTAAACAGCTGCCATCATTTTCATTTATTATATTAACTCTCCAAAAGTCTTAAAGAGGTGAGGACAGAAAAAGCAAACCACATTCATTAAATCTTGTATTGTGAATGTGTGAACCAGGGTATGAATGTGTGTGTGAATGGCTGATTGTGTTGTAAAGTGCCTTGGGGGGTTGTAGAACTTTAGAAGGTGCCGTCTACCATTTATTTACTATTTGTATTGATTTACAAAAACAGTGTTCACAAGTAAATTCAAAACTGACTATCAGTCCCTACTCTCTTTCTCAAAACAAGCCATAAACCTTTTTAAGGAATTTTGCCTTAAAAATATTGTTTTCTAGAAAATCAAACCCTTTTAAAGAACTTTCAGTTACTCCAACAAATAAAATGCAGACGTTTGATGCATAAAAACCCTATTATAGTTAAATCCCTGCGTGATATCTTCTCCTTTCCTCCAATGCTTTGTTGTGCACGTCTGCAGAGCTACAAATGGAGTAATTCCATCCTACGAAGTCCCATTTAACTTTCCCTGAAACACCTGGGTGTTTACCTGGTTTACCTCGTCTAAAACAGCAATAAATGCAACAGCTTTGTCTTTTTCCTTTAAAGGGCAAACGGGACTTTTTGGAGCCTTCAAAAACAAAAACCACAACTTCACTAAGTGTTCCACATAAATTTATGGTGCAAAAATCAAACTATTAATCTTCACATGTACATGAAAATAAGCTATTTGTAACCTAAAATGATAATTGTTCCTAATCTGCTGGACAAATTTCAGTGAATAAATCTTGCATAAAATCACGCCTGTCAGGTATTGACTGGTGGTTCAGTGATAAAACCTCAGAGGAAGTCTTAGTTGTCTCTGTCCTTCATAATTCTGGGTTTAGCGGGTTCTTGTTACAGTTTACTGGAAAACCATTCAAGAGAATTTTATTGTTATGAAGGAGGGAGATTTTCAGCAACTGGTGCTTTCTAATTAAACTGGTGATTAACTTTGTTCTCTAATCCACCCCTCCATCCTGTCACCGTCCGTTTTCCTGACTTACGTCTGGCCTCTTTACTGCTGCGGACCAGAATTACTCTGTTGTTTCCCTTAAATTCTGCAAACTGAACGGAAAGTCGAGGTAGAGGGTTGGGTTTTATTTAGGGTGAGAAAACATTTAGAGATCAGGGAGATGGTCTTCAAATTTCATCTGCCTTGACCTCTGAAACAGACATCTGCTTCTCTGCTGCAGTAACTGCAGGGGACTTGATTTGCCGTTTGTGATTGTATCAGTAAGACTTTCTTAATGCTGAAAAGATTCCTTTCACAGATGTTATGAAGACTCAC
Source organism: Nothobranchius furzeri (assembly GCF_043380555.1). NCBI lineage: Eukaryota > Metazoa > Chordata > Actinopteri > Cyprinodontiformes > Nothobranchiidae > Nothobranchius > Nothobranchius furzeri. Next base: position 83,089,381 of record NC_091742.1, read on the forward strand.
CAACCGGGCAAAAGCTGTGCAGCACCAGCACTGAATCGTTTTTAATTTCAAGCTGCTGCCTGACCTTTTAACCTGAGGAAATAGAAAATGTAGTTCTCAAATGATGATTTCAATTATTTAGGCAACAAAACCTCTATGTAGTACCCACTCCCCACACACACACCATGAAAAGAATCCTATAAATCTAAATGTACCACCTCTACCAAAGTTTGTTAGAGCTCTTTCTTTAACAATTGTAATGGGGTAAAAACCTCGCACACACAGCTCTAACACTGTGCTATTCAATGCTAGAACTAGGATGACACAAACTAGTTAATATATGAAGCTTCTATCATATATCAATATAAAATATTAATATAAGCAATAGAAGATCATACACCGACGAGCTTGGTCTATGATTAATCATTTGTTAGAGCTCTTTCTTTAACACACCCGCTCCCGGTTAAACCACGCCCACTTCCGGGTTATGCCACGCCCATTCCGAGTACAGATACAGATACAGATAATTTAGTTGGTTGATCAGATACAGATACAGATACAGATAGTGGTGTACTTGCTCATCCCTACAGCTGGGCAAATGTGACCTTTGGCACAAATCAGAGAGCCTTCATCATGCTACACAATTTTAGTACATTCCTCAAGCTTTTACTCCCTTTTAAACAGGGTTTCTGCCCCCTTGTGGAAAATTTAAGTAATGCAGGATATAAGCGCCAATTAGATTTTATTACTGTTGTAATATTGTACAGTATGTTGACCTTATAAAGTACATAATTGATTCAGTGTCATTAACCTAAAAAGTCTTTTTAAACAAGAATTGTTAAAATGACGTACATTTCCCCTGGCGATAGGGGGCAGTACATACATAAATCATTGCAAGCCAGCAGTATTTTTGTATTCAAGTAATACCTCACCAAGGGATGGCCATTAGGGTCAGAAAACCCTGGGAGCACAATTTTTGAACGAGTACTTCGTCAGGTTGTTCAACTTCCAGCAAAATAACAAGAACATCAGACTCCCTTTTATCACTGGCATAATATTGTTATAGTTTTCAAAATAACAAGTATACATGTAGCTGTAGACATGTACAAATATATCTGTTACATTGTTTTAACAAATGTATGATGTCCGACCGCGACCCTTTTTTGCCATGGACACCGCGTCGTCATTGTGACTATTGTTTGCTGTTAGCATCAACCAGCGCTGCCATGTTTGTTTTGCCTACAAAAGGTTACAAATAAGGAACTTCCTTAAATGTATGTTACCCGTTACATCTGAAGTAAATGCTTACTTAGTATGTGGATTGCTGTAAAGACTCTGACATCACTCAGTGACTTGATGCAATCTGCTGGGTTCCTTATATAGGAAATGTTTACTGATTGGCTTAATGAACTGACCTGTATTGGAATGTTTACTCTGTGAAGTACCTTGAGACGACTCTTGTCGTGATTTGGCGCTATATAAATAAACTTGAATTGAATTGAAAGTCAAATTAACACTATACTATACAACACTCAAACACAGTAGTGTCAGTGTGATGGTTCAGCACTGCTTGGTTGCTCTAAAACCTGGACCACTTGATGTAATTAAAGAAACCATGAATTCTGCTCGCCATCAGAAACTCCTGAAGTAGAACGTCTGATCCACAGTTACGCCTTAAGCTTAAGCACACTTGAGCAGGACAATGATCCTAAACACCAGCAAGTCCACATTCATATGTTACCCAATAAACACAACAATTTTAGAATGGTCCAAGTCATGACTTCCAACAATGCTGGATATAAACAATACTGGTTGGTCTGATATTTGTTTGATGACCTAAAATATTTAAGTGACAAAAAATCAAAATACAGAAGATCTATGCTTTTTCAATAAGAGGTGCCAAGGCAACATTTTTGCCGCCTCGGTTATAAGCTCATGTAAACTCAGTAAATTTATAAAGGTGACTAAAAGAAATGTCTTAACTGAGGTTAATCAGTTCATCACTTTGGAAATAATAGACAAAAACTCCTAAAATAGATTAAATTGCCTATTAAATCTAGCATGTTAATTATTTATAATTAACATATAGATATTAGCATGTTTGCAAGGATGCATTTTATGCAAGGTGCATGCTAAATCATACAAATTAAATAATAAAAATAAACACAGAGAGCTCTTACTTTGTAGAAAGCCAAAGATAAATCAAGCATTTGTGGAAAACAGCTCCAAAACCTCTAATGTGAAATGAAGGCTGGTCGAGAAGCTTGCAAATGCAATTAAACTCAGGTCATGTTTAATGGGCATGAAAATGAAAGCCTCCTGATGTGGAAAGCTAAATAAAGCTTTCTGTTCCTGTTCAGGTTCCCTTTTCCTCCCTCTGCCATTCAAAAAGCTGTTCCTCTTTTGGGTCGGCTGGCCACAAGGGCCAGATTAATTTCTTGTCAGGGAGGAAAGATGAGCAGAATCTGGTCCTGCTGAGCCGGGAAATACCACTCCTGCAGGTAGGAAAATGCTCTGGTCACCAACTGGGCATCTTTGGGACTCAAACCTCAGGAAACTGGAAAGTTATGGTACATCTGACCAGCTCTGGGCATCGGAGTAGCCCTTACCACATGTTTTACATGCTCACTAGTGGGTATAGAGGTGACCAATTGTTTTTGTAACCCAGGTGAAGTAACAAAACTAGGCAGTTCAACAAACAGAAACTTTTCATGGACACGTCTCAGTTTTACAACTTTTAGCCTCACAACATGGAAAGTCACCAGGAATATATTCTAGTACAAAAACTGTCTGCTCTGATGATTATCATCGGTGATATTTTATAAGGTTTGCTTCACATGGCATTAGATCCCCCTTTAGATGTAAGAAGGTAGACGGTCTGTCCAGGACCAGATCCTGGGCTTGATCCTGGGTACTGAGTGGAGCTAGGATGGTGGCGTACATCGTGAGTTGGATTGAAGCAACCTAAAGGTAAATGGATGAATTTGTACTTTGCTAAAATTCATAGACTACAAGATCATTTGGTAAAAATGGTAAATGGCCTGTAATTGTATAACACCTTTTACGGAACTACAACCCCTCAAGTGCTTCACAACACAATCAGTCATCCACCCATTCACATACACATTCACAAACTCTGGTGGTGATGAGCTACATTGTAGCCACAGTTGCCCTGGGGCACACCGACAGAGGTGAGACTGCTGAACAATGGCACCACCGGTCCCTCTGACAACTACCAGCAGGAAAGGCAGATTAAGTGTCTTGCCCAAAGACACAACAGCAGCATTCTTTGGAGGGATCGATCCTACAACTCCCCAATTACTAAACCCACTCTACCTCCTGAGCTACTGCTGCCTCATGACAATTATCATTTTGTCTGCGACAGACTGAGAGGGACTCGAGTCCACAACCCTCTGGTTACAAGACAGACACTTAACTCCTCTGCCACTGTTGTCCCAGAATCCCCATGTTAAAAAAGAGGGGATGTAGCTGCTCACGACTGATTTAGACCAAATATTCTTGGGGAAGACTTGCCACTAAAGCTCTAACAGACCCTAAAAACAGATGTCTCCAAAGCCTTGTTCAAGCAACTTTTACAAAAGTTAATCCACCCTCAAGCGGCATCACCAAACTCAAAAGACTACCAAATTGGCGAGTTTGCATTTACTGTACGGTGAAAATCAGTGAGTTGGTTAGAGCTGGTTAACTGGTGCAATGGGGCTCACTGGGCTCTGGATATGTGATACAGATCCTGCTAGCAGCCATTGGTCAGACATTCAGGACGTCTTGTCACCCAGGGAATGGTGATTAGCCCTGGGTAATGGTGCCTGCCAGTCCAATTAGAGGCATTATGTGACCATTACCCTGTGCCACTAATTACAAGCAGGATATGTGTGTGTTCGAAAAATACGGACAAAGAGGTGTTTCCAGGGAAGGAAAGCACACATGATTGTGTGAGACCTGTGAAAATAAAAACTAAGAAAATAAAAAGTGTGCTACATCTGTGTGTGTGTGTTGTGTGTGTGTGTGTGTGTGTGTGTGTGTGTGCGTGTGCAGACAACTGACCCTTCCTGCTACAGCACCAACCCCGTAATTTCCAATTACACACAGCCCCTGGTCTTCGCTCCAGCACCAGCCAGCCAGCTAGACCTTCGCTTCTCGACACTGAGCGTCAATCTACCATTAACACGCTGATGGGACATGACCCACTGTCCTTAGCATAATATTAAGAGCTGATAAAAGCTGCTATAATAATAATTACTCAGTCTGAAGGATGAAGAACTCGTCTACAACTGTTGCTCTTGTTTATAAGGGATATTTTCGACTATGGAAATGTTTCTGTTTGAAAAATGAAAACAATTACTCCTTTAGTAGTTGTAGACAGCTTCCTGAAGGCTTCTGGTGGCTAATTGGTGGGCTAACAGCTTGTACAAGTGCAGCTAACAACTCTATACTCCTAAATATCATCACAATTAATACCAACATTACTTCATGAAGCTTTACAGTACTTTTACAGTTTAGTTTTTTTTACAATATTATCAATTACATTGCATTACATTTATTATATAGCATATAATTAATATTTCATTATCATTATATTATATAAGGAACCCCAGCAGCAAAATGAAGCATGTTCAGGGGTTAAATTCTGCTGGAATTTTAATATACTTCTGCTTAAGAAATTTTGAATACAAAACTTTTGACTGTGTAAAAGTTGGTAAAATAACATTTCCATAAACCAAAATAGCATTTTCAAGGCTGAAGATGTTTTAAGATGGCAGCATTGTCCTTTGGATTTTTGCTGCCACCACCTACATTTATAAAAAAAATCAAAAAAATTCAATGCACATTAAATATAATTTCTAATTAACACCAGACCAGTGGTTTACAAAATACTGCCGCAGGAACCTCTAAAACTTTAGGAAATTTGTGACATGATGTGGTTCTCATGATTCATGTCTCTGGTCTGTTTTCATGTCCTCTCCACTCTAAATCTTATCGCCCAACCATGTTCGCCCGGGACTTGAATGTTTATTCCAGAGTCCTCCATGGATTAAGCTCCCTACAGCTACAACTCAGAAGCCGGTTCATTCCAAAGCTTCATGGTTACCAGATACAGTCTGTCCTAGTCAAATACAGTCAAGTCATACCAAGTAAGTCACGTTCAGTTTGCTGGTTGAACTGTGTCAAATAATTGATGTCAAGTAATTCAAGACAAGTCTCTTGACAAGTCGAGTAACTAATGTCAAGTCTGCTGGTTTAATCAAGTCAAGTTTTTAAGCCAAGTCTATTGGTTGAATCGGGTCAAGTAATTCAAGTCAAGTTAAGGTGAGCCAAGTCAAGCCACGATGACTAAAAATTCCTGTTCTTCATGCTTGGTGAATAAACTTTTTGTTCAATTCTCTGTGTTGAACAAATCCCTGAGTTATCTGAATGTGACATTGATGTTTAAATGTAAAAATCAATGCAGTTATCGGCAGGCAGCCGTGAGCGGTTCATCAGCTTGTTCCAAAACACGCGTCAATCATTTGGTAACATTATGGATTCAGCAAGGGCGATGTGTTGAAAACAAAAGACAAATGTAAACGGTGCAGAAAGACTGTAGCACCAAGTCAATGTGATCCTCCTCCACCGTCAGTATAACCAGACTTTATTGAACACCTGACATCTCAAATGTGACAATATTCACATGATGCAGCTCTTTGTAAAATGAAAGGTGAGAATATAAGATCGTATCTTAAATATTTTGTTTTCAGGGATTTTTTTTTTGTTATTTTTACTTTTCCACTTGTTTAGTTGTGCTTGGTTTTTCAATCATTCTCAACAACTAAAAGTTCTTAGCACTTTTGAAGTTTTTAAAGTTGAAATAAAAAATAATTGCATTGAACAGATCTGGTTCTAACACTATCAATAAAACTGGTTGTGGAGCCCCATCAACTGGACAACTTTTCTTTTTTACCCAAACATGTAGTTATCGTCTATTTGTCGTTATCAAGGTGAACTCCTCCATATATTGTGATAATGATGATTTTGGGCCATATCGCCCAGTCCTAGACTCAACTAAGAAAGCAAAACATCCTCAGAAAATAGGAAATCATCTTCCCTTATATATTTGTATTATCCCAGATGACTGAATCAACGGCAGTATACCACCAAACCTAGTTAAGATTGTACACTAACTAACCCCTGCATTCAGCTCTTTACACCACAGCTCATTTGGCTCCATTCATTCCTTTTTTGTGAGCAAACATCACAAACAAATGTCAGCCATGATTAACTAGGAAAATCAATAAAAGGGGTTCATCCCTGCTCACAAATGCTCATTTAATTTAATGAAACTGCACTTAATTACGAGGACTGGCGAGTCAGTCAGAGTCCAATGCACACACACATACAGAACAACATATTTCACTTTTAGAATTAGATTTTCAAGCTAGAGGAAAATACTAAACAGCACATTTCTGAAAGTACAACTGGTGTAATTAACAATTAAAATAATGATCCTGTTTCATTTTGCAGTTGGAGGCACACACACACAAAAAAAAAAAACCACTATATGGTGTCAGATTCTTTTCCTACAGACCAAAAGAATAAAGACAGAAATATGAAAGCCTAAAGCTGTATCCAAAATGAATAAAAACACACACACAAAAGCAGCTTGAAATCCCCTGTTGCTAAGACATCAATTCACACTCACTTGCTAGAGAGAAAGTGAGCGCCATTAAAAGCTGAGGCTCTTCAGCCTAGAAGCACTACAGAGTGAATCATACGGTGCCCCCTCTCATATTCCCGCGCTGAAAGCCGGTGTATGTTCACGGTGAGTACCTTGCCAAACACATTAGTCGATGAAATTTTCTGGCCTAATTACGGTTCTACAAGCATGGCTATTCATCTGTGCTAATGCACTCTTTGAGGACTACAGGTCACAGAGGTGTGAAACAAGAGAAAGCACGGATTCTCAAAGAAGAGAAGACAAGGGGGGCTACTGTTGGACGCAATGTGCTGCAAGAAACAGCATCTACCTGAAAGACTGCTCCCGGTGGGACCATACAGAGCACCGCATGCACGCTGTTCCTGACTTGCACGATCAGGTAGCTGAGCAACGAGTCACTCTGATCTATGTTCTGTTTCCTTACAGACTCCATCTAGGTAGCCACACAAAAACAAAAACAGGTTTTAATCAGGGAAAATGGGGTGTTTAAGTGGCCGAGACAAGATCCACGTTCATCACTGAATAATTGAAGGAGTCATTAGGTATAAATTGTGTTAATTTCCTTTTGAATATGTATTTCCCTTTGGATCCAGTCATTTAAAATTATTATCTGAGAGCTTTGGATAAGACTATCTATTCAGATTTCAGCTAATTAATGACTCTAGAGTCCAGCTAAAAGGACCAAGCTAGTTCAGTGAACTTCGCAGCAGAAGAAGCAGTAACTGCTGTTTATAGATCCACTGTAGTCTTCAGGTCATCTGATGAAATCAGTCCTCTTTTGTTACAAACATAGACTTGGTTCTATTCATGTTGATTTGTGAGGGGAACTAGGAGTATTCAGAATGGTACCTGCCACTAGAATGGTAATTTGCCTGTTTAGCACCTCCTTAGGGTTCTACAATCCCCCAAGGTGCTTCACAACAGAATCAGTCATTCACACACTGCTGCTGATGACCTACACTGTAGCCACAGCTGGCCTGGGGAACGTTTATGTGAATGAGAGTTGCACCGCCGTTTCCTCTGACCACCACCAGCAGGTAAGGCGACTTGTTTCTTGACCAAGGACACAACAGAAGCATTCTCTGGCAGGGGCCGGATTGAGCCTAGAATTTTCTAACAAGCTCAGTGGTCTAACGGTATGAGTGTCTGCTCTGAGACTGGGAGACTGTGGATTAAAATCCATGGCCGGGTCACACCAAAGACTTTAAAAATGGGACCCAATGCCTCCCTGCTTGATGCTCAGTTTTAAAGGGTTGGATTGTGGGGGGAGTTAAACCGAACAGTTCCAGAGAGAGGCTGTATCTGCAGCTCACCCAAGGGGGTGGGTCAAAGAACAAATTTCACACATCAGTGTGACAACTTGTGGGACTTTGATCACTGGACAACCCGCCAGACCTCTTGAGCTACTGCTGCCCACAGTCAGTGATGTAAGTTTAAAGGATCAGGGTTAAAACATCTCTTGGAAACAGCTAATCAGACAGGAGTTAACAACATGACTGTGTCAAAAATTCAGGGCTTGATATTTCCAGGTTCACATTTGACTACAGATAACATCAAAGCAATGCCAGGTGGTTCACATCTGATGACTCTTCTCAATGCATCCATTTTTTAACCTGAATTTCAACAACAGGTCTGGTGTATCCCAATAATAAAAATTAAATTATTAATACTATTCTTTTTAAAAATCACAAGAATCATCGTAATGGGCTCGTACAGTGGGTATTTCTCCACGTATTGCCACCAAGTTTAGTTTGAACTTCTGTTTTTACTAGGCAACAGGACATACACAGAGGTAAGGGCAGGACTAAATCTGAAGGCTAGACCAGCCTATTTCACAGCAGCTCACTCCTGGTCCTCATGGTCGACGAAGAACACCATCTACATCGACCCGGTAAGCCAGGTCCTTGTGAGGATGCCAACCCTGAATTAGGACACAGCCAAGGAGTCAAGCTAACAACTTTAGTCAAGCTAATGGCTTCTTTGAGTAAAGCTAACAGCGAGCTATAATCAAGCTAACAGCTAATTAGATCAGTTAAAAAAAAGAGCGATTGTTTACTATCTACAACAAATACAACTCTAAACCTTTCATGCAGAGTTCAATGCATTTAGCTACTCCACACAGCTCTAGTTCTGACAAAATCATAAAGCAGATAAGTATTTGTCAGAAAAGTGCTTTACAATACAAACATTATGAAGGACAAAGTGGTATCTGGAGAGCAACCACATGGTGACCTTCATTCAAATACAGGAATGATCACCTTATTAGAACTAGTGTTGCCAAATGACAACACTACTTGTCTCACTTATCATGAAGTCACCATCTATGGTTGTTCAAGTGCCAAAAGACACTTTAGAGGTAAACACAAGTTAATAGTTAATTAACCCAAATACAGAAGAGCAGAATAGTTGAGAAAGAAAATCACAAACATATTTCGAACATTTCTATTCCTCTGAGACAGTTTTAGTCCTCCGTGTTGTTGACAGTGCCAATACAAATCCTTCACATCTTTTTTCCTATTGATTCTCTACAGAATAAAACTACTTCAAAGTATTTTGGTACAAAAGGGTCTCTTGATAGTAAAGGGAAAGAGAGAAAAATCACTTCAAATGTAGCCAACTGAAAAAATTAGAGAAGCTAATTGTGCAAAGACAGAAATAATTTTTCAAAATGGTAATTAAGATCACCCAGTGAGGATTCAAATTTCCTGATAATGTCTTTTGTAGAATAACTGAAGGAGTCATTAGGTACAAATTGGACTCATTGTCATTTTAGCAGGTCTTTTCCAGATATCACTCCGTCAGGAGCTTTATCCTGTTCAGAGATCTTTTCTAGAGGTCAGTGGGCAGGAGGTGGGGTTAAAAACTAGACAGGTTGCCACCCCATCATGGGGTCAATTCAAAGAGACGCACCGTTTTAGAATGTTGGCACAAAAAATGGGGTATGTAGGGGTGTGCAATATGGAAAAAAAAAATCATATCATGATTTTGTTTTTTCAAAATCACAATCAGAATTAGCAGTGAGCACCACCTCACCCTGGACCTCAAGAAATAAACAATCCATCCTGCTCAACAGTCAACTTTCCTGGCAGTGTCAGCCAATAGAACAGTGGGAGGATTAAGTCTATTTCTTCAAATCAAATTCTAATTTTAATCACAATGTGGTTTCAGAATATTTCAAATTTAATTCAATTAAATTCAAAAATACTTAATTAATCCCAGAGGCAAATTCAATTGTTTCAGTACACACAATTCTGAGATCAGACATACAGACATAGACACATGACAAGAATTGGTGATTGTGGTCATTCGCAACACGAGTCGCACTACCGTTATAGACCAAGAGGGTTTATATGAGGATAGAGTCAGGGGGAGGGAAAAAAGGGCACTTCAGAGTTACCCCCCGACAGAGAGGATAGCTTTGCTATGCAAAAAAACACCTCAGACAGATATGCACACAGACTTCAGACAATGCACAACATAAGTGTCCACTAGGTGGGGAGGTAGGGTTGGGACTCTCCTCACTCCAGGGCGTGCAGCCGCAAAAGCAGCGCTCATCACCTCCGTTTGGACAGGGGAGGGAGATAATGGGTTAGAGATCACATTGACTCCTCGATACGGTTCCATGGCCTTCACCGGTCAATGACTGTGTCCGAATCCAGGGGTAGGATGCTTGTGAGTACGGGTCCTCGCCGGTCTAGCAAGGCCTGGTCCTTGCAAGACCGCTAAAACCGGAAGTCAGCGGCTCTGAATTCGGACAGTACTAGCCTCGTTTTCATTCCCGCCCCCAGGTCCAGTTGCCTAGCAACCGTGACGGCGACAGGCTAACAAGCTAGTAGCGACGTTGAAAATGGATACACAGCAATAATTCATTTTATTTGTGGTTTTTGAGGAGCTGCGACGGCTCAATAAACGTCACCGGCCTTTGTATTTAAAGTTTAAAAATCATTTAGTCCTGTTATCTGCTAGAGTTACAAGTATTATACTCATAATCTCCTTTTTTGCATATATCTGAATGTTAGTGATGTGACAGCCGTCGATTGAGCCAGCCCAGCAAACCCTTTTGATGGACGATGCAGTGGTCAGTGAGATGAGGCATCCAGAAGCACCCTCTGCAGACCACTCTGTCTGATGTTCCACTCGCCAACCAGAAATGTTCAGCCACGGATCTCGGTTCCTGCACTCCATCCACCTCGATCCATGTTTAGTAGATTTAGCAACACCACCAAAGACTCCCTGCTTTCCAAGTTTACTGTATACATTTTACTTTTATCTTTACTTTTATTCCTTACAGTGTTCCCTTACAATTTATTTACTATGTTGTTACTTGTTAAAAACTGAATAATAAAACTGTTAATGATCAAAAAAGAGTTATCAATTAATAGAAATTTTATTACATTTAAACAAATAACAAAAACATTCAAACACATATATAGAACCTGAACCAGAAGAAACTAAAAAAAAAAAAAACCCATTTTTCTGCCATCCTTTCCATCAATGCTAAAAATCTGTCAATCCTTCTTTCTCTCCTCTCCTCCGCTTCCCTCTGTTGTCTCATGTCCTCCCTGATCAGGTCAAGGAGCTCATCAGCCCTTCTCCTTTTCCTCCCTGATGAGGAGTCCGGCTTCCTTCCACCACTCTCCCTGTCCTCTGTCTCACCCACTGCTGCACTTGGCCCTGGAGTGTCCTCGGGAATGGAAGCAATAAGGACAGGAGGCATAGTGGAAGGCCTTTGTCCCAACACCTCGTCCATGGGGACAAACCAGGGCCAGGTTTCAGCAGTGGGCTTTCCGCTGACTCCCTCTCCTGACCCTGGATACTTGCAGTCCTACAGACAAAGGGAATTAGAATTACAAGGCTTTATTGTCATTTAACAACAGAGAACACTGTGGGCATAATGAAATTACAGATGCTCCTTAAAGGTACTGGTTCTGGATGAGAATAGAGAGGAATAGAAGAACAAAGTCAGATTATAAATCATAGTTGATGAAACATGCAATAAACAATATTTTAATTTATCAACATGGGAGATGAAAATTGTGTTCTGTGTTTTTTTTCCGCCTAAAATGAAATTAAAAACATTAAATCAGTAATGTGGTTTCTTAAATATTAACTTAAATAAACATTAAACTTAGTTTTCGTTATTTTTGGCGTTCGTTACATGATTACATAAGATGCAAGCTCTTTTACGGTGAGTTATTTCCTATTAGACTTTCAAGCAAGTTTACGGTGGGGTGTTAACCTTAAAACAAATGATGAGAAGCTTTATTCGCTAAATAAACACACACACACGGGACTTATGACGGGACCACCATACAAGCTCGTTCTCGCTGATTTCTGCTTAAAATGTACTTAAACAAATGAAAAATGTCTATAAACAGAACCGCTTTCAGCTTAGTTTTCTACCGCTATTTTCTTTTAAAAAGCCTGCTGGGATCAAGCTAGTTTACGGTGGGTTTTTCCTATTAAACATTCAAGCTGGTTTTCGGTGGGGCATGTTTTAGCCTTAAATTACATGAAAAAAACAATTTGCGGTATTAGATCTTATATAAAAAACAAACCAAAAGTGCCCAAACACGTATTTTATTTTTTTGACCGCTATTTTTTAAACTAACTTACATTTTAAGCTGTACTGCTGTCCCGCTCCGTCCGCCGTGGTTGCGAGTGTCGAGTCCAGCGGCCGGCGCGCAAAGCATGCTGGGATACCCTTGCTCCTGTGAGGATCCATTAGACCCATCCTCGAAATGTGGGTGGAGTGAGGACGCGTTTGAGGACGCGAGAATGAGGATTCTTGGAATTCGGACAGTACTCGTCGCTGCGCTTTGACGTCATCGACCTCAAAATGCGCACTCACAAGCATCCTACCCCTGGATTCGGACACAGCCACAGTCCCACCCAGGCTGGGATAGGGAGAAAGGGTTTCCATAGCAACGGCAGCATTCAAATCAAATCAAATCAAAGATACTTTATTAATCCCAGAGGGAAATTAGAGTTTCAGTACACACAATTCAGAGATCAGACATACAGACTTAGACACATGACAAGAATTGGTGACTGTGGTCATTCGCAACCCCGAGTCGCGCTACCTTAATAGAGATAAGAGGGTAACATGAGGAATTGATTTGGGAGGAGGGAAAAAAAGGCACTTCACAGCTACCCTCCCACCAGGAGGGCAGCTTTCCTCTGCAAACCCCCCCCACCTCAAACAGATATGCAACAGACCTCAGACAGCACAACATAGCATGACACTCCAATAGGAAGGCGGGGGTGGTGGGGTGGGGGTGGTGGGGGCTGGGATCCTGTTTCCCCCAGCGAGAGCAGCCATCTACGGCGCTCAGCCACTGTAGCCACAGGTGGGAGGGAGATCTCGGGAGAAGCGCAGAGCACATTGACTCCTGCAGGTTGATGACCTCGCCAGGCATCAGTTATGGCGTCAGATTCGGATAACAAGACTTTGTTTGGGTCAGGCTGAGATAATTTTCCTCTCTGCCTTCAGTCTTTAAACTGATTATTCCAGTCCTTCAGTGAAGCCAATTTGGGTTTTTAAACTTGTCCATACCGTCCGGTGACCCTCTCCGAGATGACATCCATTTTGCGCACTAATACCGGTATCGCAGTGTCAGGGACTTGCATAAACCAGCCAGCAGAGCACGGATGATTTTCTTGACATGTTAATTTATTACTATTTTTTCTTTTCTCCAAAGAGGGTTCCAGCCAGCAATTAACATTACATGACAATGGATGTAGAAACAAAGTAACCCAAACTCAGGATCTGACTACAGACATGTACAAAAAATAACAGACACAACAGGATCAACTTAAATAGTGGCTGATCAGACCACTGCCAACACACTAGGGTGGGGAGACATCAGTAAACAAAGAACATAAATAAACTACTCCTAACAAATTCATACTAATCAGTCCATTCTGCTTGAGTTACTTCAAATGAAAACATTACTATCAAAACTCAACTACTATTTACAAAAGAGAACAACTAAATACATAAACACAGGAATCTTCTCCCTTGAGAGTTGGTATGACCCAATGGTGCTGATTAGGCCAAGTGATCTGCTACAGCTGCTCCAACTCCAAGGCCACTGGCAACTCAAACATTAATCATACAAACCCCTACAGACTAAAACTGATGAGTAACTGAATGTGTGCACTTCATACAATCACCCAAACAGTCAATCCATGGAAACAAACACCTTTGTTCAAAATAAAAGAAACAGTTATTTACTTTATTTACTTGAAGTGTGACAGCAAGGCTGCTGTCACAGTCCCCCCTCCTTAAGAAGCTACCCCGCTCCAGCGGGAAAGATAATTAGCAGTCATTATTAGACCTTCATAGATGAGATAATAGTATTAGTCACAAAACTGTAAATGCTCGCCGGAGCTCACGGCACATCCGGAACCTTCAGCACTTAAGAGATTTGTTTTACAAAATTGGGCAACATCGGACCTCAGACCAGGCCAGTAGAAATGGAGTTGAATACGGGCCCATATCTTCTGCTTCCCCAGCTGGCCAGCCCAAGGATTAGCATGACCCAACTCCAGCACCATCTCTCGTGGGACCACCAGCTGCCTCTGTACTCCTTGTTGCAGATACAAAATGTCATCCTGTAAAACATAATCAGCACAGCCATTGTGCTCACCACTCCCATCTCCATGGGAAACTCCAAGTAACTGGTAACTCAAAATAGAAGTACAAAATTAACACATGCATTCATAAACAGAAGACTGATTGTGTGCACACCAACCAGTCATCCTGGACAGAAAACACTACCAGCAGACCATGTCCATGAAGTCACAGACACTGCTGTCACACGCAGCTAGAACATTGTCCAGCTTACGATTCACCTCAAGTAACGTCCCAGTCTGTGAGGTCTCCACATGGACGGTGCTTTCCGTGGGTGCGGGTCGCCCTCCAATCGCTCCCGTCTTCCCATATTTCCAGAAAACCAGATATCTTCCCACTCTAATCAGGAGAAATCCAGTGATCATCAAGCCGAATATCCACACGTCTTCGACATCCTCAATGGACAGCTGGGAGAGGCATATGATCTTCCATTCCCTCCAGGAATCCAGCATATATCCCACCGGGTGTGTCCCCTGTGGGCATGTGGGAGCCCCCTGCTCCACATTTCTTCTGAGGGGGGAGTTTTCACTTCAGCCTCACAGGCTTCAACGGCACCAGATTCAGATAAGAATTGTTTTGGGTACAGACAGATAATTTCTTCTCTGCCTTAGAGTTCTGTTGGTCTTCAACCCCTCCAGGTCCAATAATGGCGTAATCAATCTATTCTAATCCGTGCTGATCCGTCAACTCTCTCCTTGATCGAATCCACCTTCTGTGCCAGAGCCTGAATCTCAGCCAAAGTTCCAAGCTTACGACTCATCTTGACAATTATATGAGTTTGTGAGTTTACAGTGTGATGCCTGATTCCATCCCTGAGCTCCGGGATTAAGCCAATATTCCTCGAAAGCTCGTTTCCGGTATGCCAACTGCTCAGGCCAAACAGCAGGAATCCCGACACCAAAACGACGAATATCCAGACATCTTCAGAATCCTCTACAGACAGTTGAGAGAGGCAGATCAGGTTCCACTGTTTCCAGGAGTCTATGATATACCCAAATGGCTCTGTCCCAGAGGGGCATCCAGGAGCCCCTTCTCCCGTTCTCATTGTTGAAGAAATGTTGTCAATCACGTTGAGAGACCAACTGATCAGATCCATGTTTAATAATTTCAGGTTCCAGAAAAAATGCAGCAAGCGCAGTGCACAGGCAGACAGGACAGAGAGCCTTAGGAGGAGGAGGGAGAGAGAGGAGGAAAAAAAGTGTCTGTACTCTCCAAGAGCTGGAAGAAGACTACTTACACTTTCAATTTACTTGAGCATTTGAGCTCATATCATAAACTGCCATTAAGGTCAACTGGAGTCCATCTGAAATTTTGGTATTGGCATGTAGGTTTAATGTAGACCTTTACAACATCAACATTGCAGTAACTTGTGGATATACTGTACAGTCTCAGCTGTAAATATGATCAGCATCATCTGCATGTAAGCAAAACCTCAAAGGGATGCAAAATCAAAAGCAGAAATCTGTTTCTGGAGAGCAGGATGAGTTCAGTCGTCTTTTTCCGGATTAAATAAAAACAAAAGAACATTAACAAAGAAGACTTTGATTATCACATTGAAATAAACTAATATGAATAGCTTGTGTCTTCACAAGAACATAATTTTCATAATCTTCAGATGCAAAAACATATTTTTTTCTAAATTAGAGCTTTGAATGAAGATGCAGCTGGAAGGGAGTTACTTTTAGAAAGGGACCAAATGCCAAATGACAGCAAATAACCGTGACAAATGGCATCCGGGTAATGTGTTCAATTTACCGGAGATCAGAAACATAAGGGTGGCAGCCTGAGACAATTAATGTCTCATGTTGCAGTCACAGCAGTAATATTCACAGCAATTATCTGCAAAAGAGTTTTTTGCATAATATTTGTCAGTCACTATTCCTCTGTCATAAAATGATCTCTGTGACACATTTCTGACAGACCTTTCTGTGGGTTTTTTCTGTGTTCGGGAGAAAAAAGTCAGACTTTTGTTAGCTAACATGACTCCACTAGCTATTGGTACTTTTCTACATTTTCTTTTAATTCCAGTTTTAAATTTCCTGGAACGATTTCTTCAGTGAGAGACATCAGTTCAAAAATCACACCCGCTTACCTTCCTCTGGTCTTAAGACATTAAAGGCCCCGTGTGTGAAATTCACAGAAATCATAGTAAAAAGATCCGACTCTTTAGCACCACGCAGTTTAGAGTCGGTATTGCAGCTATTGGAGCCCCCGAGGATCAAAAAGGGTTTTTTTAATCATTATTTAAAACTTTATTAACAAATATAACAAATACAATACAAAATCGTGTTGCTGTAAACGGCAGCATGTCATCATCTAATTCCAGCTTTCAAGTCAGCGAACAGGTTAGTTGTTTTCATCTAACTTATTTTATTAATTTAATCTAAATAGGTTTTGAATAAGAAAAACTTTTTTATGTCAGTTATGTTTGCTAATAGCAAACGGCAGCTAGTTAGTGATGACTTCTGACTACAAAAAATGACAATATTTTGTTCATTTTATTTGAGAAATGTTATATTTCTATTTGCCATTTTGGAAATATACAAGGTAGTGTAGTCTGTAATTGTTTTCTCTCCGTAAACAAAGTCAGATATCATCCGATGGTTCATCAGTGGAGACAGACAGAGGACGAAGGAGAGGAAGAGGGCGAGGAAGAGGGAGAGGGAGAGGACAGACGTGTGCCAGCGCACAGAGAGGCAGAGGTGTTAGACATGCGACAGAAGCAGGGCAAGCATCCCAAGATGAAGGAGCCGAATTTGCTCAAACCAGCCGCAACGTCCCACGCACAAGAGGAAGAGGCAGAGCTGCAATAAAGTCTAGAAGATCGGCGCTTTCAAGCGCTTTCAAACTATCCCGTTTCTCAAGTTTGCTTGTAGAATATGTGTGATCCTCCATCGCTAGAAGTACGGTGTGGCTAGTTTCTTCTTCTTCTTAGTTACTTTGTCAGACTGCATGCTTACAAGGCGCACTTCTGCCCCCTGCTGTTTCTTTGAGGTTACATCATTTAAAAACGCAAACATCAAATGCGAAGCTTAATATGTTGTATGTCCCTAAAAGGTCACTGTATTTTAAGATGGCGCATGCCATATGGAGCACCGGTCTGCTTCTTTTGTCTAAAATATTAAAATATAAAGCTAATAATAATGCTTAGAATAAATGCTTGTTTGAATTATCATTAAAAAAAACAAATTTGAGAATGTGATACAAGAAATTTGGTAACTTATAAGATGAAATATCACACATTGGGCCTTTAAGCAAATATTTTGGTAATTTTTATTATTATTTTTTTTTTTTTACCGTGTCCTGTCTGGCTGTGAAGCAAGCAGAATTGATGTCTGAATGCTGGTGACAAGCCTTACAGATTTACTCTCAGGTGGAGCATCAAAGCGTTTGCTTTTAATGTCACGCCTGATACTTAAAACTTTATTGTTATTGTTGTTGAATGCTTTGTAATTCCGACCAGACACGGAGACAGAGGTGAAAGAGAAAGGAAGAGAAAAGGTGGGGAGAGAGGAGGAGGGGGAGGGGGTCCCACAAAAATAAACAATGAACAAGAGTCTGCTGGTAGACCAGCAGAAAAAGACAAAAAAAGCAAAAGGACAAAAAGAAAATGGGACACGACAACAATACAACAAGATCTAGCTATCACTGCGTCAACTTGATGAAAAAATATATAATCAACATTGCTTAACTGAAGAATCACGATAATAAATCACAGTGCATTAAGTGCCCACCATAGTCTTAAGACATGTGTTTAACGTGCCCAAGCCCATACTTTTGAGAGCACCATGTGAGCACCTGTGTGTGTACACGCGCTTGTTTATTTAAGATTTCTCTATAGGAGCGTCCAACAGAGAGTGTGAGGGACCACAGATCCACCCCCCAAAGATGCGCAGGAGACGGGGGTAGCTCCAAGTCCCAGAGATCCAGGCGCTGCCCCAGAACACAGGAACCCCAAGGAGACTGCAACCAGAAAGGCCCCCGCCCCCCCCCCGAGAGGCACAGAGGATCGCCCCGGGGGGCCACAACCAGCAGCCGGCAGAGTCCCGGGAGACATCAGCGGCAAGCCCACAGGCCCGCCCACAGCCTCCCACCCCCTAGCCGGCCGAGCCCGGGACCCAGGGGCGACCACCCCCGCCGGGGACCCAGCAGAGCCCAGGGACCCAGACCCCACCAGGCAGCCACCGGGATCTATCACGCAGATGCCAAAATCTTAAACCCCCAGACCCGGTTGCCACGAACACTCAGGCAGACCAAGGCACAACCCCTCACACCAGGTGTGGCAGGGGGAGGGGGGACGAAGATCTATATCATCAAGAGAAGTTCCAGGAGAGGGGAGGAGTCAAAGGCCCCACCTGACATATACAGTCATACACAAACACAGTCACACACACCCTCCCTCATGCTCACACATACACATACAACCCAAGACTTACAAAAATGCACGCCGGACACCCACTCATGCTCCCCATACACACCCTATTCACTCTGGTCCCGGTACTGCTGCACATTGGGTACAACCATCACCGGTAACCAGAGTGTGACCCTTTCTGCTGGGGTGCTGATGAGCAGGCTCCCCTGCCCAACGCTGAGCACAGCAACCTACCACCCCAGACCCCAACCAGATGGCCTGATCTCCCTCCTAGCCTCCAGCCCCAGGAAGCCTAGCAACAACAGAGGTGGCTAAGACCCCTAGTCTCCCTCCGCCTGCTCCAATATAGTGTTGTGTGATCATGAGGTGTATTCCATGGCTGTGGTGAATGGGCAGTGCGGGCATCATCCGGCCTATGCTAGCTGATGCCACCGCACCACCCCACTTACACCCTCAGCCATCAGTGTCTAAGTGCGGTTTAAAATTGGAAGTGGGCACCGGCACCCGGGAGGAGGCTGAGATATCCCCCTGCCAAATGCCGTTGAATGTGCTCACTCCCAAGGCCCTAAGTGTTTGTTTGTGTGGAATGTCATCAGTGGAAGTGTATAAGGTGCAAATAAAATTGGGGGGCAGGTTGCCACAGGAATGCGGAAATGGGGTCCATACCTGCACTCCCTGACTTGCCCACCCCCCAAGGTCCTATATGTATGTTTGTGTGATGATGTGAGGAGGAGAGAAATATGCGGGGATGGGGAGGAATGGCTTGTTGGGCTTAGCCCTCCAGGGAGCCAGCTCCCCTACTGGCCCCAATAGGCACCTCTGTTGTCAAACTGCCACCCAGGGCATGGAGACCCCAGCCCATCCTGCCAGGGCCCAAAGCAGCAGCATTACAGAGCCTCACGGAGTCCGAGGGCACCAACCCAGCCCCACCCCAGCAGAACATCTATTCCCATCCCTGCATTTGCACAACTTCCAGAATATATAAGACGTGGGACATCCAGGTAAGGTTGGGTCCTCCCCCTCCCCTGTGATGGAACGGCAGATTATTTTGGTAATTTTTAAATGATGTTCCATCATTTAGTTGTCATTTGATGTCACCTAAAGCAAGTGGAGGCTGCAGACTGGTAACACAGCCTGAGTGGAGGACCAGAGAACTGGTAAGCCATGGCCGATCAGGTGGAGTGATACAGCAGCAACGGCACACACACAGCAGGGTAGAAATTCAGACATTCTTCTGCTTAATCAGCTAAAATGAAAAGAAAAAAAAAACACTCTCCTGCAAATCTCTAGAGGTTTAAATGCATACGTAAGACTCTTGTTTTACCAAGAATTGTTTTAAAAACTGGACAATTGGCCACTAGCTTGTTACAAAGATAGTTAGCTATAAGTATTGCCCCAGTGAAGGGACTACTTCCTGTTTCTAGAGACTCTCTGGGTGTTTCTCAATGTCAAGGCACCTGGCCTTGCTAGGTGATGTCTTGCGAGGCCAGGCGCCTTGCTTACAAGAACACTGTCCTTCCTTGGTCAAAGAAAATGGTTAAATGGAACAGACTTGCATCACGTAATCCCAGCGAAAGCCACAGTCACGTAACGTCACGTGACACAGGAGATAACGTTATATTTTATACATATACATTTCAATATAAATGTATTGCGAGCCTTTTACTTTTTAAATTGTGTATATATTTGTTAAATTAAATATGTAAGCAAGTTACTACCCACTAGCCATTGAAACTGCAACTACTAAGCTAACTAACCAACCATAGATTACTTCTTGGGATCTAAAAACAACATTTTAAATTAGTTGACTTATGTTCAAACTTGAAAGTCCCCCCGTAGTAGCTGCCGGCTTCTGATCCGCCATCCTTTTGAAGATACTGCGGCGTATTCTGGGTAATTTCTGACCAAGGCCAGGCTACAAGACACCTTCCGTGTATCCTTGCTCAGCTAGCTAAATGGCTAACAAACAGAGAACACATGCCACAGTAGAACATGAACATTGGAACACGTCTTGGCGGTTCCCGATGACATATCTCGTAGGCAACCGGGACAGGGCCAAGACATCAAGGCAAGGTTCCTTGACATTGCGAAACATTCTCTGCTCACGTTGGGTGACATCATCTGAAGGTACGTTCCTTACTGTAAAAATATGTCTGTCTGAAATATTAAGTTGGTTCTCACATATCTGTGACTGTTTAGGCAACATAATTTTCAAGTGAGTTTCTAAAAGTTCTTAAAAATTTAACAAAATAATTGAAAATGTTCAAAAATTTTCAACCCACTTATTCCTCAGTATGGTAACAGGGAGCTGGTGTCTACCTCGTGTAGTCACAGAGTAAGAGGCGGGGAACATCCTGGACAGGTCTCCAGTCCATCAAATGGATATATAGACAACCAGTTAACAATTTGTGCCACGGATTAATGCCACGTATTAACCTAACATGCATGTTTTTGGAGTTCCCTGTGTAACGTCCAAAAGGGTCAATTTTCTCCTATATATTGATCAACATAATAACCTTTCATCTATGAAATAAATCCACTTTCTATGTCACCTTCTAAATCCAGTAGGTTCTGCTCAGTGCTTGACATTCCATGAAGACAAAAGATTCAAACAAACATTCTCACCCAAGGTTCTTGCACTCACTGTGTGAACGCCAGACGTCAACATTCTTCACTCTGAAGAAGTGAAGACTCCACGATGTTATAGTTATAAGTTAAATAATCATATGTGATGAATGAACAAGATGTTTAAATCTAGGGCTGCACGGTATTAGGAAAACCTGCAATATTCGATAACAGTGCTTAATATTGCGATATCGATATTACTCACGATAAATGAACAAATACTAAAGTATGCAGTGTTGATGTCGTCTGGCGTGTGACGTCTGCTCTGAGTTCAAAGCAAACAAAAACTAATGCATGAATTCCATTACAACATAACATTTTTATTGAAAAAATATGCAGCTGCACCTGCTACTGTATTAGCAGCAAAACAACAAACTGCATGCATGCAGTTTCTCAGTGACTTTAAAACATCACCACCACCAAAAAACTTTTTCTGATGCTCCAAATACAGAAAAACATCCCTTACCAGGGTTTATTGAATAAATAAAAAATTTCAGAAAATAAGTTTAAAGGTTAAATATTAGTAAACATCACTTAAATGCAACAGCAAATTCTCTCAAATTCTTGCTACTAAACATTTTCTCCACTTATGTGGTTATGATATAAGGCTGTTGCTGTAATTGGGAAGTGATCTGTGCTGGGCCAAACTAGGAGATTATTAAGATTTTCTGAGGGAAAGAGAAAAACAATTGTCTACCTTTCAGAAGAGGAACTGGCAAAAAACTACATGGAAGATATGCGAAAACGTTGGTTTGTAACCCCAAATTGAACAAGTTTACCTAGATCTTAAAAAGCAGCTCAGATGATGAAACTGCAACTATGATTCTGATAACAAGCTAACTAATTGAACTAGCTCCTCTTAAGATAACTGGCTAGCAGAGCTTCCGACTGACAGTTTATGTGCAGCAGAAAATCAACTATCCTGATTAACAAGGTTATAAAAGCTCATAAATGAAAAATCACTTTGATGTGTGGGGGAACTTTTTCAGGCCCTCTTTAGCAGGGTGGGACTGGGAGGAGAGTGTTGTAGCCTTTTAGCTGGAAACTAACTGGAGCCTGGGGCTAACATCACCACCCGGTGGAACACTAGCGACATGGAGGTAGGTGGGTTGGTTCACCGGCACGTGTCGGAGTCAGCCCGGTTATTATCAGCTGCTTAACGACACCGAGCGGACTCACGTTCACGTTTGAAAGCAGCGCTGAATCCAGAAACCTCAGCACAAAGTGCGTTCGTTAATCTGAGCCAGCATGACGAACAAGGGAACGGCGCCGCTAACTCAGTTCGAGTGTTGCTTTCCATCCTAAGGGTCTACGTAGGGGGCGGGCGTATTACGTGAACGGACCCATCTGATTGGCCGCATATCAGAAGGGCTACATTTGATTGATCAAATAATACTTCGCATAAAAAACAGAGCTGGTTTATAAAAAGTTGATGTATGACACGGATGGAAATGTTTGAACCAAACATTTATCGCCGTTTTTGACGTGCTTTGCGATGGGCCAGTCGCACGTCCTGTTATCGCGATGATGATAATTTTTCAATATATTGTGCAGCCCTATCTAAATCAAATGTTTGAATAGCCTGTGCTTAAATCAATGAATTTGAAATGAATATTGTTCTTACAATGATCCATTTATATCACAAATCAGTATGTGTTTATTTAACAAGTTAATCATTGTTTACACTCATACACATTACAATAAGATACATGCTAAGGTTAAAAACATTTTTGTATCTGAAGGAAGGCGTGGCTTTCTGAGGGATGTTGGTAAATACTCAGAAGCGTGTCAAATTCTGATTTGCCAAACTTGGCCAGAAATCATAACAAAGAAGTTTAATAAAACAAGAATTACTTCCCAAATAATTCATTTTCCAGCGGACCCCCCGATTTGGCCAAATCGGGAAAGAAGCCTCTTTTGAAACAAACTCCTTTGGCCTTAAGTCAAAACCTTTCTGTGATGCTACTTCACACCATGGACACCTAGGCTGCCCTGGTACCAAGTGTACCGATGGGCATACTTATGTTCAAACATGGTGTTCGTTATGGCCAAACTGCGGCTTGCACCGAAGTCCAATAACGAAACACCACTCGAGTTCAGATCAGGCGGGCCATTCCTCCCAATCACACCCCTCCAGGTGATGCTGTCATTGCCCACGTGAGCATTGAAGTCCCCCAGCAGGACAATGGAGTCCCCTGAAGGAGTACTATCTAGCGCTCGTCCCAGGGACTCCAAAAAGGGTGGGTACTCTGAACTGATATTTGGCCCATAAGCAGAAACAACAGTCAGGACCCGTTCCCCGACCCGAAGGCGCAAGGAAGCTACTAGGGATGAGCGAGTACACCACTATCTGTATCTGTATCTGTTCAACCAACTAAATTATCTGTATCTGTATCTGTACTCGGAATGGGCGTGGCATAACCCGGAAATGGGTGTGGTTTACATCAATATATTATTTAAAGTCTGAAATTGATATGGATTGATCATAAGTTGTTATGTGTATTGTTTATTTGAAAACTATTTACAGAGCAGCCTCAGAATTGAGATTAAATATTTTTGATCACAATAGTAAAGGAACTATTACAGAACAAGTTTTTCAATAAAATCAGAACATTAATATTTAAGTGCATGGATTAATACATCTGAACTCATGCAGTAGGAACTAGGAAATATGAAATACTAGAACCAGACACAACTTTATATATATTTTTTAATTTTAATTTGATTAAACTGATTTTTTCTTAACGTTCTTGGCATTTTCCCACACAAAGTTAAACAAAACAATGTTGATTAAGGTGTGTGTGTGTGTGTGTGTGTGTGTGTGTGTGTGTGTGTGTGTGAGTGTGTGTGAGAGAGAGCGATAGAGAGGTAGTTAAAAAAATAAAAAAACCCGACCGGAGCGGAGGTAGTAACGCAGCACGTCAGCTCTGTCTTGTCAAATGCACCACTTAGGTTACGAAAAAAGTAACTTTAAATATTCAAACGAAAAAGAGGCGAGCTGAAGAAAACCTAGGGAAAACTGAAGAAACGTGAGCAACAGTGAAGCAATCACAGCGAGATCCGTTACCGTCTGTGTGTGTGCGTGGATGAACAGGACGTACTGCTCTCCCGGCCGACTTCAGTTTTGTGTGTAGGGAGGGGCGGGCGCTCTATGTGACTGGCCAATCACAGAGCGTGAAGACAAGACAGTCAGTTACCCAATGAGTATTTTCCTTCAGCACGATTACAGATATTTACGAGCTTTACTCGTTTCATGCTCGCATTCGTCAAAAATGCTTTATCCGTACCGGATACTCGTCTGAAACGAGTATCCGGCTCATCCCTAGAAGCTACCCTCTCGTCCCCCGGGGTAAATCCCAACACACAGGCAGAGAGTCTTGGGGCTAACAAAAAGCCAACCCCAGCCCTTCGCCTCTCACCCGGAGCAACTCCAGCAAAGGAGAGTGTCCAACCCCTCTCAAGGACTTGGGTTCCAGAGCCAATGCTATATGTCGAGGTGAGTCCGACTATATCTAGCCGGTACCACTCAACCTCTGCCACTAGCTCCTGCTCCTTTCCTGCCAGAGAGGTGACGTTCCATGTCCCAAAAACCAGTTTCCTTGTCTGGGAATCGGACCACCAAGGCTCCCGCCTCGGTCTGCCACCCGATCCACACTGCACCGGACCCTTCATGTTCCTCCTGCGGGTGGTGGGTCCACAGTTGGATGAGCCCATTTATCCGGTTCGGGCCGGGCCCCATGAGCGAAAGCCCGGCCACCAGGCGCTCGCTCACGGGCCCCAACCCCAGGCCTGGCTCCAGGGTGGGACCCCGGTAACCCTCCAGGCTGGGTACTCCGACTCTTTGATTGTACATCCATGAAAGATCCTCTGAACCTTTCTTTGTCTCACCCTTCACCTAAGACCAGTCATGGGAGACCCTTCCAGGGGCACAAAGGGCTCCTGACAACATAGCTCGTAGGATCATTAGGGCACTCAAACTCCTCCACCACAATAAGATGATGGTTCAGGAGGAGTACCCATTACCCAAAATTCTTAAATATAATCCAAAGTTCCTTGCTTTGATTTAAAAAAAAATCTGCCAATGAGTAAGCAAAGAAATGTTGGATCATATTTAGTAATAGTTACTATCATTTTGGGAATGATATTTTTCTAGAGAAGATATTTTTAAACTAAAAATGTCCAAAAGTTTGGCTTTTTAAGAAATCAGTTTTTTGCTGTTATTCTTTCACATGAGAATCAAAAAGTTCCTGCTGTCTATCGATGCTAAAAGACTCACTTTCATTGTCTCTTTTTCTTTTACCTGACTTTAGATTTGTACAAAAACAGATAAAATTTCTTATTTTTAAAGGGAGTAACCTTATTGGAAGCCCCTTCACACATTAATAAAAATAAATAAATGTACTATACACAAAAGCCATCAGTGGTGTGGAGATCCATGCAGTTTCTATAGTGATGCAGCGCTATCGATTTGCAGGCGTATGTGGCAACGTGGTGGCTAACAAAGTGCAGAGTTCGGTGCAAAGAGGCTCTTTCTCTCCCAGCTGCGGGGTGGCTTTTAGCCTCACCGCATGCTGCGTCCTTTAAAGGAGTTTCAAACCGGGCCTGACTCATGAAACTCAAAAACAGCAAACGCAGCAAAGACAGATCAGAGCCTGGCAGATGAGAACCTCTTCCATCGACCGTGGTAATGCATGGGATTGACTGAACCAAATGTTTATTCTCGAACAGATACAGTGGGTTTATGCTTGAGGGAGTTTGCTGCACAGCATGTTGGAAGAAAAACAAAGGACGAGGCAGTCGTTTTAAATGTGTTGATTTTAGTACACTCTGAAAGGTGGCATCTGCTGGAGGAACATCTCAGTTTGTATCCTCCATCAGTAGGTCCTCTTACGCTCAAACAGGAACATGAAGACATCCATTTATAACAACCTGCTGAATCCATCAATCAATTTGTGTTTATTCCAGTTGATCAACTCTAGCCACAGTTTAAATCAGTCTGTCATCATGTCTGTGAAGACGTTACAGCAAAAGTCATCCAGTAAAGAAAACCATGTTTCTGAGTGCACGGTTACAGAGACAACAGAAAACAACACCACAGATAACATGTTCCTGCTTTAAAATTTAGTTTATGTCTGATAAAATATTCATTTAAAATCTCTACCTGATGTTTGATACTGCAGTTTAAATAAAACATTTTCATTACATGACTTTAAACCATAAAAGGTAGACAGCTGATGTTTTCCTTCTATTTTTTTGTTTGTTTGGTTTTTTCCAGTTAATATCATAACACAAACATAATAATGTTAAGCAAATATCAAAATAACAATTATGACTGAAAAGGGTTTTGGCTGAAGTGAAACACTCAATCATTCTTTCAATACAGTCATTGATTTGTAGGTGAAGTATTTAGATTTTTCGTTTCCATTTTTGGTTCTTATATACACACTGTAGTAAAGTGTCTAAAAAGAGTTTTGTGGCTAAGAGCCACTAGGGGGAGCATTGTTGTGCCAGTTAGTTCTTTGTGACCTCTAGGTAGCCTAGTGAACTAGACCAAATTCTTGCTTTGCAAAGTTTGGTCTAGGCACGCTCCACTGGAACCTCCGCAGCTCCTACCAGGACTCTGGCTAGCCAATCACAGCTCTCGAGAGGGGTTTCAAACACATAAAGAGCTGTGATTGGTCCACAATGGTGGGCCAATCATAGTACTCTATCTGCTTGGTGAACAAATCACAGAGCTTTATCCGCTTTGTGGGCCAATCAGGGCACTCTATATGCCTGGTGGGTGGGATGATGCAACAGAGTGAAACAAGAGTATGTCACATTCATTGTCCAGTGGAATGCGGAGATCATTTGAAAGACAACGGTAGAACCCGCCCCACAACCGAGAGCCGTCAATGGAGC
This sequence comes from Nothobranchius furzeri, assembly GCF_043380555.1. Classification (NCBI taxonomy): domain Eukaryota; kingdom Metazoa; phylum Chordata; class Actinopteri; order Cyprinodontiformes; family Nothobranchiidae; genus Nothobranchius; species Nothobranchius furzeri. The sequence continues at coordinate 83,116,606 of NC_091742.1, forward strand.
GTGGCCAGACTAAATAATACATTTATTTAGTCTGGCTTGCCAGGCTAACCTCTAGGTAGACCAGAGGAAGAAGCGTAGTTGTTGTATGGTGAGTTCCCTGCGAAAGCAGCAGAATAAAGGTTCGACTGTAACTGAATTACTGGAGTATGCGCTGGTTCTTCTCCCAAGATCACATACACAGAGTAACTTGACACAGATATTTAGTTATTTTTATTCTCATTAATATGATGATTTGTTTCACATTTAATGAAGTTGCTGCTTCTTGAGAAATGAACTCACATTTGTGCACCCAGAAAAGGTTCATCATAGTTTTTCAAAAGCCCTTCCTGAGGTCTGTTGGTAATTAGCTTTTCCTTCCACAAATGCTATGGTGACCATACAAGTTTTAGCCATTTCTTTAAATGTCGTCTTTGTAACAGAAATATCAACTTGACTGAATTCATGAACCCACACCTATGGTCATGAGCTTTGGGTTATAAACTAAAGAACAAGATCCGAAATTCAAGCAGCCGACGTGAGTTTATGGTGGCTGGTCTCGGCCTAGAGATAGAATAAGGAGCTTGAACACCCCGGAGAGCCTCAAACCTGTTACTCACTATGTGCAGAACGGATGCAGTTCTGTTTCCGTATGGCTTTCGGACAGACTGTCTTTCAGACCGACTACGGTTCGTGTGCCAAACATTTCTGGATATCTGCTCCCACAAGATCACCAAATGATTAGAAATCTGACACAATACATTTAAAGGAACACCTGTAAAGAGAACGTGAACTTTCATATACTGAACTGATATCCACCATTAATAAAACTAAAACCAGTAAAAATAATGCCACGTGGGTTTTATTTTGGAATAAACCGAATGTACCTCGCTGAAACACGTCTCACTTCCTGTCGGGCTCATGTAAGCTCTTTACCTGCATGCAGCATCTGGAAAAATGTGGAAACTTTATGGTACCCCGCGTCCGGATCTGCACCACACTGCAGCCGGTGTGAATCCCAGTGTTGAACAAGTTAATGGAACGATTGTTCCTGAACTCCTTTGTATTTTTTTGTGAACGTGAACTGAACTTGCTTGTATTTTGTCGGATGATTGTTAAAGCGAGAGAGCTCATTCTAGTGTATGTGAACGAGCCGACAACGCTCTCTCGCCATACGAGATTTGCACAAGGCTAAAGTTGTGCCTAAAACATACTGCTAACCATAGACATTAAAAAGAGTAGACCTTGCATATGTGGACACCATAGGCAGTAGCAGAATTATGAGCTATTAGCTGAACTAGTTAATTTTAAAATGCATGAACTAAACTTTTCCAACACTGGTGGGACTCAATATATCTTCACGTTAGCCAGGGAATACTTTGGGACCCTGAAGCTGATGACAGCGTATATCAGCTTCAACACTTTGCAGTAATTTCCTACATCTAGTCAGTATTGATAGTTTCCCATTGATGGCTACCGGGTGTTTCATCTACCAAAGTAGGGTGTCGACCCTGACTTTGGGAACCCTTTGCTCTACAATTGTATTTATTCATCTAAGACCCACCAGCCTGACTTTGGAGAGAACTGCAAACAGCAGGAAGTGTCACTGGAAGTGAATTAATTTAAATTTAAAACCATGACTGAGTTGCTCATAGCGACTATAAAAGTGACTGCTCAGTCATCACTTAGGAGTCTAAATCATTTGGTACGACTCAGAAAACAAATCAGGCAGCATTTCCTTTTGGCAGATGGGATGAATATAAAACATTTAGTTTAACACCAAAGGCTGTTTGTCATTCCAACAAACCTGGCTCTGATTGGTCCTGATAAACTGGGGTTATTTAGCAAGTAAAATATGGTATTTATTTTCCACAAAAATGTGGTTTTGATTGCTGCTACTAAAATGCACCAATAAGACCATCTCATTGGTAAATGAATCTATTTTGTTGCTGACAGCCTAAATAAATGAATTATCAAAAAAAAAAAGAACTAACTTCAAAACGTCAGGTTAGAATAGTTTCAGAGCAACCCTAACTAACCCAACACAAATACGTATACAAAGGAAATGATATTTTACAAACTGTAATAATCATTTTGTGTTAGAAAACAAACATTTACGGTGAGATAATTTTTAAAGTAAAACAACTGCTGATGTTGAGTAACTAAATTAATACAATGAAAGAAATACAGGTTAATAGTTCTGTTAAACCTCATTTAAAACTCAATTCAGACCCGGGGTGACGAAATGCAGCTTAAAATCTAATAACCAGGCCTTGCTCTTAAAAAAAATAAAACCTCACAATATTACATAAGCATATGTCATCTGCATATTTGTTGTGATTGTCTCTTCTCACAACTCTACAGTCTGCAATTACCGTAAATCCTCTAATATTAGCCTGTATTTAATTAACTGCCGGGTATCATATTTTAGCCGGTGTCGGAGCCGGCGGAGGTGAATAATGGCCAGGTTTTTTATTGTGGCCGGGTGGAATGTGGTAACAAGCAAGTAGGGGGGCGGCTGTGTCATCTGTCTCACTTTTGATTTGCCAGTAATAGACCGCAAGGGTAACTTTAACCATGGCAGGTGCGGAGACGAAGAGGAGGCGAAAATTTGATATCAAGTTCAAAGAGAACGTGCTGAATATGCTGCAGAACACTCTGGGGAGCAATAGGGGTTGTATGAACTAGTCACTAGTCGACTTCACCGCTCTATAGTGACTTTTTATGCCTGTCATCGATTAGTCGCTGTCACGTGATAATGACTAGCAAGATGCAGCCCTCGGAAAAGAGAGCAGCCTGCTGTCAGCAGGTGACAAGCTCCTGCGCGTCGAGGGGCAACGCGCGGTGCCAGAGCGTCGGTACTGACACCCACCGTAAAAAGGACATTTAACCAAATTGTGACGTTTACCCTCTTGCAATTTAACATTCCCCTCACCCCCATCCTGACCTTAACCAGCTTGTGCATGCAAAGCTCTGATTGTTGATGCGCTCCAGACATCTGCGTCCTGAGCACGGCCACAGTAACATTATCAAATCAGGTGTCGCCACCTCAAAAACTAATTTAACACGCGATCATTCGTGTCGGCTCATTTCCTTTTATGTTTTCTGTCTTTTATTTGTGCCTGATGCATTTCACTGCTGTGGATCGGGGCGCATCACCTGTTTTGTCCTCGGTGACGCATCTAACTGATGTGACCGGCGAGCACTCCGCTGTTTTTGCGGTCGGTAGATCTTTTAGAACTGCAGTTCAAAGGTAACTCATGAGGTGAATATATATGAACCCAGGTAGCAGTTTTTCTTTAGGATTGAGAGGAGATGCAGGAAGATAATAAACAGGCAGGACAGAAAAACAGTCAAATAAAAACAAGTTAGTTTTTGTACCTGGTGGTTGCAACAAACAGACACCATTGAAGGTAATCAGAAGTGAGGAACAGAAAATGAAATAATTATTTTAATGTTTAGAGCAGCAGGAACTCCGAGAGGCTGCAGGCACATCAGTGAGTTTGCGGCCGCTGCGCAGGTGGAGACGGGAGAGATGGCTGAAGCAGAAACTACCGTTGTTAAAAGAAATGTGTTTAACTTTGAAAATGTGGACGCAATTTTAATTGTCAAAAACTCCAGCGAACCATTAGTTCATTTTGCTCAAATAGAAATTGAGGCCTGCCTCTATTTCTGGTCCTCCTTCCAATAAAGGCCTGGAGCTTGATGATCTTGAGTCAAATACAGGCCCGGGCCTGTATTAGAGGATTTACAGTATGCGTGAAATAGAATGGTTCACAATGGTTTTCAATTGAATCTTTTGATTTAGGGAACAAATTTTCCACATAGCTGTAAATCCAGTGCTGCTCTATTCTCTATGAACTGGTCATCAATGCTATTATGTGAAAATCCTCCCATGAACATGACGCTCGTATCAGGCATCCTGTGTTATTGTACTGCTTCGAGATTAGGAGGAGGTAGGAGATTACGAGCAGCGATAAGTGGGACTGTTGACAAAGAGCTGATATTCAAATATCAAGCTGATATTATCACAGGTCTGGAGGGACGAGCAAGAGGAGTAAGGAGGGTGGATGAAAAGAGTACATGCAGGCAAAATGATTATCTGAAGCGGTCGGAATCATAGGAAATGTGGGATTTTACATGATAAAAATGAGATAACCCTTTAATTCATCCCAATAAAAACGAGGAACAAGATCATCAAAAAAGGGATTCATATCCTGGTTCAATTAGGAAATGTAATAGCACCAAAGCACCCTTATTGCCTTTTATTCTGTTAATTTTTGTTTTGCATATCTATTCTAGAGAAAAAGGATCAAGATGTATCAAAATGTGCCATTTGACAGACATTTATTGTTTAAATTTAATTAAAATGTTCATTTATATCTAATTCAGGATTAATTTTCTCAAATTCCCCTTGAGTTTATAAAATCTCATTCAGAAATTTCACATCCAAACAGAAAGTGTTATTTTTTAAAAATGTGTTTAACACATAATTGAATTAAGCTATTACCAGGACCTAATGCTGTCACAAAGTTTTTCCTGCCTATCAGTGGGCAACAGCCAGGTGCAGTTACCGTGGTAACCCTAATTAGTCACTGGTGGTTACCATGGCGACTTTCAGTGACTGACAGCAGCTTCAACATTTCTGTTGATTTTGGTTGTCTTTACACACATGAAATGTTGACATATTTTAGAAGAAATTAAGAGTTTAAGTTTAGTAGAGTAAAACTCAAATTTCATGTTCATCAAAATTGTTCAAAATATCCTTAAATGGTTTAGATTTGCACAATTTTCAGGAGGAATGCTCTCTAAAAGGGTTTATGATACAGCTGTGTAGCTAATAATGACATTTTAGGATGACTCTTTTTTTGCTACCTTGATCTCATAAAACACAGACTTAACACAAATATGACGGTTGGGACGGGAGGTTTGGACCCAAAATGCAGAAATCCAGAACACACAGGCAGGAGCGGTTGAACAAAGTAAAATCCTTTATTTCGGAAGATAATCAAAATCCAAAATGGAGGAGGCAAAAACTTAACCACTAAACCAAGACAAAACCAAAAGCTCACTTAATGAGCAGAAATCCAGAGACTAGTATGGAGGGACAAAACAACACTGACATAAGACAATGGACCGACAAACACAGAGTGACGAGACAAGGCTTATAAACAGGAGGGAGGTAATCAGGGAAACAGGTGACAGGTGTGTGGAGTGTGAGCTGAGGAGAAACTGGTGGAATCAATTAACAAAATGGGAAGGGAAAGAGCTTGACCAGAGGGCAGATAAACATAAACCTATAAACACAAAACTAAACCTAAAGACTGAGGGCCAAAAAATAAACAAATAACTAGACGGATGAGGAGGACTAAAATAAGATTGACTAGGGATGGAGAATGATTAGAAGGACACCTGAGGGAAGTCTACAGAGGGCTGGGGATAATAATAGGACACAAGAGGAGAACCTGAAGTGGAACAGGAGGGGCTGGGGAACAAAGAGACACAGAACATGACAACAAATGAGTCAATTACATTATTTGTTTAAGAATAAAAAAAGAATAAAAGTTAAAGGCACACTTGGCAGTTTTGCTTGCTTTTAGAGACCCTCGTGTTTTAATTTTAGCACATTCTGGCTCAAGAAATCATTTAAAAATACAAAAAAATTGCTAAGTATGGCTTTAAAACTCAAAAAAAATTTTATATTCGAAACAGAGCACATTAATGAACAATCAAATACTAATGAGCCAGATTTTAGCATAATTGCAAATTTTCATGTAGTCCCTAGGCAGGAAGACTAAACACAAAACATAACGACAATATACAATTATCAAACTGATAATCACATTAACACCATTCAAGCAAACAACATTTCAACTAAAAATATTTAAGAAAGGTGCGAACCTGACTCACAACTTTTAAAATAGTGTTTGAGCTGCTTCTTGAAGGTACTATTGGTTGGACATTCTCTAATATTTGTTGGAACATTGTTCCATGACTCCCTCAGACTGACAGAACCGTGTGTCCGGAGGTTGTTTTTCACTGGGGAATTTGAAGGTCTCTAGAGGAGGCTCTGGTGCCAAAGACTTTATCAGTTCTTAGTTTAAAGAGACAGTCAGTAGTTTTTACCTTTAGTCTCTGGAAATATCCATCAAAACGTTGTTGAAAATGAATACAATTATGTCTAGTTGTTGAAAAATATTGGCAGCTTCTTACCTTATAAACATAAAAATCGGGTTAAATTATGTAAGGCACGGGTTTAGCGTCTTTGGGGGATGCCATGTTTTCTTCTGGCCAGCTTGGGGTCCTCCACCTGTCAAAGACGTTACACCAGATCACTGGCTGAAAGTGCAACCTGACGTTATGAACAGGCGTAGGCCCCCAAGCAGATCCTGCAAGTATAGGGCCAGAAAACTACAATTGGCTTTGAAGTCTCTCACGGAATTACCTGAAGAACCTTCAAAGTCTGAGGAGTCACGACAAGGTTGCATTCTTCCTCTTAAAAGGGAGTTTTTCCTCTCCACTGTCGCTAAATGCTTGCTCAGTATGACGATTGCTGTAAAGACTCTGAAGCTGTGTCTCAATTCAGGGTCTGCATCCTTCGTCGGCCGGTTAAGTCACAGCGCCACGACTAGGCCTGTCCAAATTCAAAGACTCCTTCAAATGCGGTCGACGAATCCAGCCTTCTTTTCGCCTGCAAAAAGGATGGGTCCAGTGTATCCTTCAATGGTTTACATTTCCCAAGATGCCGGATGGCAGAACTTTTAAAAACAATGGTGGACAGTGAAGCGGGAGCTGTTGGAGAGGATTGCGCATATAAATGTCAGTATAAACTTGAAAACTGATAGGTTAAGGGCTTTTTGTGACACATGAACGTTATTTTAGTTAGAAATGTTACAGTAAAAGTGCTTGTATTGCGGTCTCGGCTTGTATGTTCGGCCGCTCGGTGTCGTACTTCTCCTGCTACGCTTTCCCCCTGATTTTAATAGAAGTTTGTATTTTAGGGACAAAAGACAATACCAGGGAGTTTATTAAGCTTGGGGCGGAGATGGACCACATGTTCACCGGAGCTAAGCATTCGGCGGCTGTGGCATGGAGGTACAATAACATCTTATATTTTAAAAACTCGTTTGAGTTTAGTTTTTTCTGCGAAAACATGAATTTTCTCTTCCAGTTTTTTTTTTCTTACATGTTTGTTTAGACTATTCTGGAGAAAATGGGCATCCAAGAGAAAGTGACAGCGATGACCAGCATCTGGAGCTGATCAGGGAGGACATGAGGCTGCAGAGGGAGGCAGAGCAGCAGAGGGCCCAGGAGAAAAGGAAGAACTTTGACAGCTTTTTACTTCGCTAGAAAAATATGGTTAAGAAAGATTAAACATGTACATATAAATCTAAATAAAATCAGTTCTGTATTAAACTCTTGAATTTTATTTTTGTTTACAAATGTGAATTGTTTAATATTACAGGGTATCCGCTGGGTCTTGAAAAGTCTTAAAAGGTGATAAATCTGTTTTGGTCAAATTAAGACCCTTAAAAAGTATTAAAAACTATTATCACATCTTTGCTCAGGCTCAGCTTGCCAAAAGTATTTTCTCTGAATTAGCTCTCCAACGGTCAAGGAAATGATTAAAAAGCTAAATAAAACTTCGAGCTCCATCGTTTAAAGTTCCTTCTCCCTTCTGCTCAGCGGCTTCACGGTTGCTAGGTGACCGAACGTTCGCCGAGGGAGCGGCGGGAATTCATGAAGGCTAGGCCTGTCCAAATTCACAGCCGTTAACATCCGGTCTACTCGGCCGACGGAGGACCCAGCCCACGTCGGCCGAGTAGGCTGGGTCCTTCGAAGGATGCAGGCCCTGAATTGAGACACAGCGTGACACTAATCAGTGACTCGATGAAATCTGCTGTATTCCTTATATAGGAAACTTTTTACTGATTGGCTCAATGAACTGAGCTGTATTGGAACACTTACTATGTGAAGCAGGGCCAGATTAAGACTTCGTTGTACCCTGGGCAACAATATTTAAGGGCCCCATCATCACGACCCAAGGATCACCATGATATGGTCACAAACAGAATATTTTATTGTAATTTGCAGTAAATATACTCAATACTTGAATGCCTGACTTCACATAACCCACTCAGGGTAACCTTTGACCTTGACCTTGTGTGGACTGGCCAATGAGGAGAGAGTCTTAACTTGAGGCCCTCTCTTCATTGGTCAGTCTACAAGAGACTGACTCTCAACTGGCGTTCAAAGTCATAGGCAGCGAAGCGTCTCTGTGCAGCGCAAAAGCCCGGGTGGACAGTTTGTTGAATATATGGTGACCATATTTCCATTTCCAAAAAAGAGGACAGGGGATCTGTGCCTATGACATCACACTATACTTAGTAATAAATACTTAGCATATTTACTGCAAAATCTCATTTTTCTGCTTTAGTGCTGCAACAAGGTTTTATTAATAATAAATTATAACTTTTGTTTTACAACAGCATCGGTACGCTTCCTCTGCACAGATTATCAAGGATGCTTGTTTCAGCTGTGAGATTAGACGATAGGCTCAATGATAAAATAAGTTGTCACACTAGAAACTTTCAGAGAATCCACAAAAAGTGGCTTTCAAATGGTTTTGTTACTTTTTGCAAGTTTAGAAAAGCAGCAGATGAGACAGCATGTCTGATAATTTAGTTTTTCATCTGATAATATTAGAACATGTCAGTAATGTCTGAGGGGCTTTTATAAACACTGTGTAACTAATACTCCTGGAGAGGGTATGAATTATACAGAGGCTTCTGGGGAGCCCAGCTATGGGGGTGGTGGTGGTGGGGGGGGGTCATTTTGCCTTGGCCCCCAAAATGTCTTGAAACGGCCCTGGGTGTGTGACTGAGTTTTGAATCTGATCTGAATTGTATCAGATGTATAAATATGACATGTGTATAACTTATTGTTTTATAGGTAAAAACGTGTAGTGGAGATAAATCTACCTACATTTTACTTTTCATCACTTTGTTTTGTTTTCTTGTTTTTATTTAACTATATTTTCCTGTCCTGTCTGTCTCTCCTTCCTGCATCTCCTCTAAACTCTCCAGAAAATCTGCTGCCTGGATTCTTACTTTTTCACCTCATCGGTTACTTTTGAGCAGATCAAAGGGATTTCCTGACCGCAAAGCGGAGAGCGCGTTTCGATGCGTCAGTGAGGTGAAATCACCGCAGCGCAGTTGATGAGCTCCGCAGTAGCAGAGCGCTTCAGGCACAAATAAGACAGAAAGTAGAGAACATGTGCGGACATGAACGATCGTGTGTTAATTATAGTTTTTTGGTTGCACCACTTTGAGAATGGACCGTGCGCTGGAAGCAGCTGCCTGGAGCGCTGAACACCGATCATGGCTCTGCCGCTCTCTGCTGAAAAGAGTCCATGAATGATAATTTAGTAATATAGGTAGAAAACTTTTTTCCGGCTCCCCTGAATGTGTAGGATATACAGCTCCCCCATCCCTGCTCCTGGATGAAAAGCCGGACATTTTCATCAATACAAGAACCCGGACATCCAGGACAGAGTGAAAAGCGGACATGTCCGGGGAAAACAGGACGTACGGTCACACTAGTTTAATATAAAGCGGGAGATTACAGATACAGTAATTTGCTCGTGCCCTTGCTGCCCTGGGCCCTTTAGAGTTTGTGGGCCCTGGGCAATTGCCCAGTTGCCCATATGGTTAATCCGGCCTTGATGTGAAGTGCCTTGAGACGACTCTTCGTGATTTGGTGCTAAATAAACTTGAATTAAATTCAATTGAATTCTTTCTGCTCCACAGGTAACATTTACTGGAATGTTTTTTAAGCTAGCACAGTCAGGAAGATGTGGTGTAAAACTACCTTGAAATGTATGTATGTACTGCCCTCTAGTGGCAGGAAACTACACACAGACACACAGAGAGCCAATGCTGTAAATTTCCCAGGACTGATGTGAGAATTGATGATGTTTCCTGTGTGCTTTATCAGGTGTAAAAATAACAACATCATCAGCATACATTTGGAAGTGTACACATTGAAAAACATTCGGGAGGGCATTCATATATAAAGAAAACAATACTGGTCCCAAAATAGAGCCCTGTTGGATCTCTGCTGGACAGTCAAGGTATGACATTGTGTCCCCCACACTCAGACTGTTTTCTGTTGGACCAGCAAGACTTATACCAGCCTTGTGCATTTTCTGCTAAATTAAATTGAGTCAGTTTGGACAGAAATGCTTGACGGTTCACTGTCTCTAACACCTTCTTTAAATCCAAAAAGACTGCAAAACACAGGTGGTTTTATCAAGCAAGGATTTCACTGTTTCTACGAAAACACAGTTTGCCGTCTCTGTGGAATGGTACAGCAGAAACCCAAACTGCATGGGATGGTGGCTGAGGTGTTTATTCAGCAGTTTAGCAATCCATTTTTCTGCAACCTTAGACATGGCAGGGAGAATACTGATGGGATAGTTAGAGAGATTAGCTTTGTCTCCAGCTTTAAACATTGAGGAGACTGTAGCAACCTTCCAGCCTGATGGAACTGCTGCCATCCTGATTGATACATTAATGAAGTGTGTTATTGGGCACACCATCGCGTCTTCATGTATTCTTAGAAAATGTGGGTCAAGACCATATGCATCTTTGGCTTTTGAAGATTTCATTGATTGAATTACTACAATTAAGGGAGGCCTCCTTGGAACAAAAGTCACCAATACCGACAGACACTGACCTATCGGACAAATATGATTTGAACCAGCTCAGGTCAACACCTGCAAAAAAAAAAAAAAAAAAGATCTATTAAAGTTTCAAAGTCATTTGTTATTCTGGTTGGGTTTTTTAGTATTTGTGTTGAGTTTAAATAGTCAGTAATTGTTTAAGATTCAGTGTCAGTTTTAAAATCTAGTGACTCAGAAGGCTCATGGAAATACAAAGACAACAAAACATACAACAGAAGTCATGCTGAAACTTAATTATGCTAAATAGGTAAATAGATGAGACAAGAGCATGCAGGGCGCACAACACCCCTGTAAAGCTTCTGTTTTGTCTCATTCAGATACATTTTACTGTGTAAGATATTAGAAGAAATAAATGTTTTTACATAGCGCCTCTCCAGATAAAATCCACAAGGTGCTTAGCAAAGCTTTCATATTAGCATAGGTTCTGGCTGACCAGAACATCTAATTTTACTTCTGTTTTATTATCATTTCCATTGTAGTGTTTTACAAAAGCACTAAAACTCAGAAAAAAGCATGTTTAATGTTATATGTCAAACACTGGGACCACACAGTTAGAGGGTCTATCTACATGTTGGGGGGAGCAGGAAAGTGAAGTAATGTTGAAATAATCACGATAACAGGAAATAGTACTTTTCTAACAATTTCTGATGACGAACTAAAGCTTCACAGATTGAAATAATTCCATATGACTCGTTTTCACTTCCTTCAACACATTTTTGATGCAGGGCTTGCTATTTGCACCACATCGAACCCTTACATGTACCTTTATTGAAATTCAACAATCACAAACTAATCAAGTTGCTTTTGTATCATGTTTAGACTAGTTTTAATTACACCCTATAACTTGGAGTACTTTCTATATGATAATGCTTTATTATATGGATTTAGACTCAATGTAAAATAATACAGTATCCATGCCAAAAACATGCATGGTTTTCTACTTTGTGAAGGAAGAGAGTAGCAAATGCACAAGAAAGACACAAACAGAGCCATTTCATGCTGTCTATTTTACCACTGAAGAAAGAAAGAAGGCAACTGTAATTATTTCCTGACTGCATAAGCAAATTAATCTCGTTCCTCTATGGCAGCGGGGTACGCAGGCTGGAGAGCAGAGAAGCGCTGAGAGGACGGGGCGAACAAATGGGGAGTAAAGAAAAAAGCGAGCTGGAGACAAGTGGTGGTGGTAAGATGGACCAGGAAAGGTTGAAAGGAGCACAACAGCAGAGATGAAAGACTGGAGGAAAACTGAAAAAAAAAGACACAATAGGTGAGCTGGAAGGAGAGGGAACAAAAGCACAAAATGCCAAATAAGACAAAAATAAATGGAAGCACACAGATGCTGAAGAAAGAAAGAAAAATGAGATGGGAGAAACATTTGCAGACATCCTTTCAGTCAATCATAATCTCCTGAGTGTTGGATACGAGCGAGGCAACGCAATTTTGCTGCAGTTATCATTATCATCACAGCTATAATCATAATCAGGGTAATTCCTGCGTGGCGAGATGGAAAAGGCGGATGGCAACGGGGTGATGGAGGAGCCTGAAATGTCAGATAGGAGGAACAAGGACGTTATGGGGCGTAACCATGGTGAACCGCAGAGACACTGATACAGTAGGTGGATGAGATTAAAAGAAACCACGGGAGGTGCAGAAAATAAAAGGACTGTTATGATGAAAAGTGGCCTCTCCTAATTGAATGAGACAGCTGCAATTACCAGCATTACAACCCTGTTTACTTCATTATTTTTTCAGTTATAATAATTAAAGTAAATGAAAGAATAAAATAATTGATACCTTTACATAATTATTTAGTTATGTCAACTTCAGCAGCAAGTTTCACGGTGAGTATTATAGCTCTTCACACTGAGTGTAGTATAACTAAAAGTAAATTCACATTAATAATTGTCCTCTGAAACAACAGTGTGTAAAAATGCAGATTTAAAGGCCCCGTGTGTGAAATTCACAGAAATCATAGTAAAAAGATCCGACTCTTTAGCACCACGCAGTTTAGAGTCGGTATTGCAGCTATTGGAGCCCCGAGGATCAAAAAGGGTTTTTTTAATCATTATTTAAAACTTTATTAACAAATATAACAAATACAATACAAAATCGTGTTGCTGTAAACGGCAGCATGTCATCATCTAATTCCAGCTTTCAAGTCAGCGAACAGGTTAGTTGTTTTCATCTAACTTATTTTATTAATTTAATCTAAATAGGTTTTGAATAAGAAAAACTTTTTAATGTCAGTTATGTTTGCTAATAGCAAACGGCAGCTAGTTAGTGATGACTTCTGACTACAAAAAATGACAATATTTTGTTCATTTTATTTGAGAAATGTTATATTTCTATTTGCCATTTTGGAAATATACAAGGTAGTGTAGTCTGTAATTGTTTTCTCTCCGTAAACAGAGTCAGATATCATCCGATGGTTCATCAGTGGAGACAGACAGAGGACGAGGGAGAGGAAGAGGGCGAGGAAGAGGGAGAGGAAGAGGGAGAGGACAGACGTGTGCCAGCGCACAGAGAGGCAGAGGTGTTAGACATGCGACAGAAGCAGGGCAAGCATCCCAAGATGAAGGAGCCGAATTTGCTCAAACCAGCCGCAACGTCCCACGCACAAGAGGAAGAGGCAGAGCTGCAATAAAGTCTAGAAGATCGGCGCTTTCAAGCGCTTTCAAACTATCCCGTTTCTCAAGTTTGCTTGTAGAATATGTGTGATCCTCCATCGCTAGAAGTACGGTGTGGCTAGTTTCTTCTTCTTCTTAGTTACTTTGTCAGACTGCATGCTTACAAGGCGCACTTCTGCCCCCTGCTGTTTCTTTGAGGTTACATCATTTAAAAACGCAAACATCAAATGCGAAGCTTAATATGTTGTATGTCCCTAAAAGGTCACTGTATTTTAAGATGGCGCATGCCATATGGAGCACCGGTCTGCTTCTTTTGTCTAAAATATTAAAATATAAATCTAATAATAATGCTTAGAATAAATGCTTTTTTGAATTATCATTAAAAAAACAAATTTGAGAATGTGATACAAGAAATTTGATAACTTATAAGATGAAATATCACACATTGGGCCTTTAAGTTCAGAGATTGATGAGCTAATGGCTAGTTTGAGGAAAAATATGACTACTGCCACCTTGAAATGACTCCAAAATCAAAAATTCTATGCATTTTATGCTATCATATTATAAAAACCTTCATGGAACCATCAGTTTTATTCCATTTTTGTTTCTTTTTTTAAATCACAGAAAAGGTTTTTTTTTACCTTGCTTGCTGACAGTTTCGTTCACGGCTGCAAACTTCCTCAGTTTGATAGTCTCTGAGGAAGTTTGCAGCCGCGAACGAAACCGTCAGCAAGCTAGGTAAAAAGAAACCTTTTCTGTGTTTTAAAAAAGAACCAAAAATGGAATTAGAAATCAGACACAGCAAGAACGTACCAAAAATCAGTTTTGTTGTTCTAGCAGAGAAAGTCACAGGCTAAACAGGAAGTGCTACCGCTAACTGCTGTGGCTACGTGCTTTCAAATAACAAAACAAATAAACTGCTATGTAATGTGAAAATAACAACAGTAATGAAAATTAATTTATGCATATTTCAATAAAATCAGACCTGCTTTAAGGAGGCAGTAATACAGTTTGAGCTGATAGACAAGCTAACAGCTAGTGACAACAGGGTCAGGACCAAGGTGGATCAAAACTCTAATCTTAACAAAGCCGCAGCAGTTCATTTGTGATAATCGACATTATTCCTTGCTCTGTTTTGACTAGCCATTAGCTCTTCAATCCTGTCACAACTGAGGCTGTGCCAAGACCATGTAAGGTATTAATTGCTCCTATCTTTTTCACAAAGCCCCATTTTAAGAGATGTAAGCCATCGCTTTAAACAGGGCTCTCCAGGCCTCCTCATCCCAGTTACCAATTAACCAGTTGAACTCCAGGCTGCTCCCAGTCCTGCTGTGAGATAGTCTCCAAGTCCCGGGTCTCCCCTAAAGTCTCCTGTCTGTAGGAAATAAGGGAAAAGCCTCCATTGGAAGGTCTCCAGAGAGCATCCTTACCAGATACCCAATCTACCACGACTGGATCCTTCGGATAACTCTATTCACCAAAATGACTCACAACAGAGAGGTGGCTCAGTGACTTTAATTAGCATCTATTATAAGCCTGGAGCTCCAAACCACGGTCAGAAGCAAAAAGCTCCTCTCGGAGAGCTAAAAATGTTGTCCTGCTTCTTAAGTCTGGCCATTTCTCATTAGAAGCTCAATTCAGCCACTCATATTTGTGATTACATTACCTCAGTAGCTATTCATCTCTAATGACCCTATGTGAGGGTTACAATGTCACATGTTAAGAGGGCAACTGGATTTCTTCTACTGGTACTACAGTTCTGGCCACTGGTTGGGCATTCCAGACTTACGAGTCATTATAGAGCAATCACAGTCATCATAGGGCCCACCCCTCCATCATGCGTCATTTGACATTTGACACACTGACAGCGGCGATGCCCGCCATACCACCACCACCACCAGCAGGCAAGGTAGGTTAAGTGCCTTGCCCAAGGACACAATGACTGCGACAGACTGAGCAGGACACAATCCCGCAACCTTGTGGTTTTGAGACAGGCGCTCAACTCCTTTGCCAGAGCCATGCCGCTGTTCTTTAAAGGGATCAAGATGAAAATCTCCTCTTACGACTCCTCCATTTAGAGCAGAAACTTCCTTCCTTTGCTGGCTAAGAACCTCAGTCTGACTTCACACTCATTCATTAGATTTAAGGTAATTTGTTCCTAAAAACCTCTAGTCAAATAAACAAAGAAACGAGACTAAACTGCAAGGAAAAACATGCTGAAGACATTATAATCAATGACCAAATTGCTCTTCAGAATTTTCAAGGCCAGGGACGAAATTTTGATTTCAGAAGTGGGGGGGACACAGCAGGCTTGTGCGGATTTGGGGTGGGGGGTGTTATGTAAAGACCCCTTGACACGTCACGTGCCCATCTCAATAATTTTTCCATCCTTATTGAAGAGCAGTTTTGGCTGTTGACAATGGATAGGCCATTGTATTTATTGTTTTGGGTCTTTTTTTATTGTTTTTGGTGCAACATTTTCTAACAGGGAGTGAGATTCCTTTTTTATTTAATTTTTGTTTGTTATTTTTATTCATTTAGAAGTTCTGGTTCTGGACATTTCAATGTTAAATGAAGGTTTCTTTGTTGCATTTTAAAGGGTGTACTTGCATTATTATGATATATTAACATTATATTAGTGGTTATTTTGGTCTAGATAATGTTGACAATATCGTTTATCATCAACAATTTGTTGGACAAAATATCGTCCAGCAAAATTTGTTACTTTCCCAGGCCTAGTCAAAAGTATAAAAATTATTTATACATAAACGGTCCCTCCTGAGATCTGGCCGTTTGTTCATTTGCTGTGTTAGAGGACATGCTGAACTAATATTTTACACATGATCATCACCCTAACATTTGAGTGTATAAAAACATATTAAATATGTTTTTCCCCTTAACAGTGTTTAAACAGTTGTTGCATTTCAACACACAAAAAAAATGGAAAAAATAAGATAAATCTAATGAAAAGTGTACATCTTTGACATTAGGCTTAAACAAATCTGTTGACGATGATGATACTGTTCATTTTTCAGAGCTTTTTAATGTGAAAATATGCATTGCAATAGATAAGTTTACAATAAAGTTAAATGATAAAAGTTTTGAAGTTACACTTCTACTACTACTACTACTACTACTACTAGTAATAATAATTATGATGATAATAGTAATAATAAAAATAAAAATAATTATAATAATACGAATAAATTGTGTCTGAGGAGTCAGTTATGTGGAGGAGATGAGTTTGTAAAAGTTAGTTTTGAGTATGTTTGTGAAGGAGGAGGTGAGTCTGAGCTTAATGCAGGGGTGTCACATGTTCCAACTTACGTTTTGACTTTGAAAGAAGTCTCTTATATCCACTTTTCGTTTTCTTGACATGCTGCCTCCTGGCTGTGCCTAACTACCAAAAACTCACAAATGAACACTTATTCAAATGTTATGTAATGGAAGCTGAGCTGAGCTCTGATATTACACAGCGTCTAGTTGACGATGTGACTCAGTACCGGTGTTCCCTAGCGGCTCCAAACTAGCAAAACAACGTGAGCACGTTCTGACTGTTTACAACTTGAGTGACAGCAGCAACAGCCAATAATACGTTAGCAAGTATCAGCAGAGCCAATAGATTAGCTTTTGGGCGGGTCTAATAGTAAACCGGTTTCCGTTTCGGTCCTAGTGCTCAACCAAATCCATTTAATGGAGCGTAACATTGTTTTTGGACGGAAAAAAGTGTAGGGGACCAAAACTGCCTTTTGAAAAAGTGGGGGGGACATGTCCCACCCGTCCCCCCCAAAATTACGTCCCAGTTCAAGGCCATTACTTTACATCTGATGTAGTGAGTGTAAAACTTGGTGACACTTCTGGAAATTATGGCTCTCGTACAATGGTGTTAAAATTGGGCCAAATAGGAAAAAGTGGAAATTTAAATGAGACGGAATGGGTGTCAGTTCCACATGAGAGGCTGGAAGAGCCGAGTCAGCAGAATCGCCGTTAACGTCTCATCCGCTGCAGAGGCTGTAATAACCGGGGCTGTTAGTCCTCCATCAACCCCACGGACACCAGCAGGAACACAATCCCAGCTCCATAAGATCCATCTGGAGAAAAATACTTTATAACATAAAGCTCTGTAAACTGATGGTCTCCCTCAATGGAAATAATGTAATTAAGGAGGGTCATTAAGTGCTAATTGTGGGTACAAACACTAATGAGGCAGAAAACGATCATGTCTTCCAGCAATCTCTAAAGAAAATACTTCTTCAGCTACACAAATACCAGTTCATGTTGGTCACTGTGATGAGGCGGTGCAGTTCAGGTGAACTCAGGTCGACCACAGTTGGTGTTCACCCCCCGCTGTCACAAACACACCTCTACTTCTCATTTCCATTTGCCTTCCCATCACGACTTGGTGATCAGGAGTGGTCTGGACTGATGATGGAGAGTTTTTCATTGTGTTACCAAGCAACTGCAGGTGCCTGCTGTTTAAACTTTGACTGTGATTGTTGTTTTTCTTTTTTCATTTAATGTACATATCACAGAATCAAATCCGGAGACCGGTGCTTTCACAGATCCAAGGTGTTTTTACAAGATTGTGTTATCTACAAGCGATCAAGCATAACCAAATCAATGCAAGCTGCAAATAAACACCGAACACATTTAGATAGAAAATTATATTTCCAGCTAAAATTTTTTTTGCTTCCCATATTATATTTTCTGAAAAGTAATTTTTCAGTAGCATTTTGTTTCTCTAAAGTAAAACGTTGCATCCTTGATAGTAAATATCAGATAATCACACTATCCACCATAGATTATTATAGAATAGGTTATCTTATTGAAAACTTTAGGTTACTGTCGTAACCCCGGTTCTCTGAGTAACATGAGTGAGATGTCTCACTATGGGATACGCCCCTCCGCGGATTCCTCAGAAGCACTTATCTCAATACGCCAATCCTGATTGGCCAGTGACCGTGACGTACGCGTCCCCCTGCTACTATAAGTAGCAAGCGTCCCAACGTACGCACTATTCAAGATAAACACCTCTTCTCGCTTCGCCCAGCAAGAAGGGTTGTCTGGTGAGACATCTCACTCATGTTACTCAGAGAACCGGGGTTACGACAGTAACCTAAAGTTCTCTTTCTTAACATTCGTTTCGATGTCTCACTATGGGATATGGAGACTCCCGTATTGCCAGACAGCTTATCCAGCGATCACCAACCTACAGGGATACGTCTTGGCCCGCCAAAGACCCCACACTCAGAATCGTGTGAGTCATTGCAGGGACCGAAACATCAAGCTTATAGAAGCGTGCAAATGCAAGTGGAGAAGCCCAACTTGCTGCAGCACAAATCTCCTGGATTGACAGCCCCCGAAAAAGGGCCCAAGAAGCAGACAGGCCCCTAGTAGAATGGGCCCTGAGCCCAACAGGAGCCTGAATGCCCTGACAGGAGTAAGCCATAGAAATAGCCTCCACAATCCAGTGGGAAAGCCTCTGCTTTGTGACGGGTTTCCCCTTACGAGGCCCACCCCATGACACAAAAAGCTGGTCCCCCCTGCGAAGGTTCTCCGTCCGATTCACATACTCCTTGAGCGCGCGAATCGGACACAGCTTGTGCCACCGCTCCTCCTCAGGAGAGGAGAAGGGTGGCGGGTAGAAAGCTGTGAGGATAATAGGAGAAAAGGAGCCCACCACCTTAGGCACAAAGGCAGGGTTGGGCTTCAGGGACACCTTCATGTCACCGGGTGCAAACTGGGTGCAGGATGGGTGCACAGAGAGAGCCTGTAAGTCACTAACTCGCTTTGCAGATACCAAAGCCAGGAGTAGCACCACCTTAAGAGACAGGATCTTAAGGTCCAGGCCGTCCATAGGTTCAAATGGAGGCCCAGAGAGGGCCGACAGCACCAAGGACAGATCCCATGAGGGCACCAGGGGTCGAGACACAGGGAGAAGCCTGCGCGCGCCCCTCATGAAGCTACACACCAGGGGGTGTTGACCTGCCAGTTTCTTCCCAAAACCCAAGTGTCGGGAGGAAATGGCTGCTAGGTACACTTTAATGGTGGAGAAAGCCTTCTTCCCATCCAACAAGTCTTGCAGGAAAGACAGAATGACGTTCACCGGGCATTGGAAGGGTGAGACCTCCCTGCCCTGACACCAGGCTTCAAACACCCTCCATTTACAGTCATATAGGGACCTAGTGGAGGGGGCCCTAGCATTCTGAATGGTTCGAATGACCGCCTGGGGCAGCTCTGCTGACACTAGCCCGCACCCCTCAGGGGCCAGGCCCACAGGGCCAGCCGTTCTGGATGAAGGTGGAAGATCGAGCCTCCCGCTTGGGACACCAGGTCCCTGCGAAGCGGAAGTTTCCAAGGTTGGCCCTCCAGGAGCTGGAAAATGTCCGCCACCCAGTGCATAGCTGGCCAGTATGGGGCCACCAGAATAAGAGTGTGGAGCTGGGTTCGTACCCTCAGCAAGGTGGGTGGTATCAGGGCCACTGGGGGAAAAGCGTAAAGCAGTCCCCGTGGCCAGTCGTGCGCCAGCGCGTCCACGCCGAGTGGAGCGTCTCAGTCGCGCAGAGGACAGTGAGCATTCTCCTTGGAGGCAAAAAGATCCACTACGGCTGTGCCGAACCGGATCCAAATCTGTTCCAACACTGCTAGATGCAGGCTCCAATCCCCGTACAGGGGTGTCCCTCTGGACAACAGATACGCCCCCCGATTCAGAACACCCGGGACATGGGTGGCTCTGATTGAGAGGAGATGCCTGCTGCACCATAGGATCAGTCTGCGTGCCAGCGTGTGTAACCGCACGGAGCGCAGCCCCCCCTGGTGGTTTATATAAGCCACAGCCAAGGTGTTGTCTGTTCTCACTAGGACATGATGGCCGGAGAGAAAAGGCAGGAAGCGCCTCAGGGCTAGAAAGACCGTGAGGAGTTCCAGATAATTTATGTGTGTCCCCCAGAGCTCTCTGCTCCACACACCCCTGACAGAGCGACCCTCCAGGAGCCCCCCCCAACCTGACAGGCTCGCATCTGTCGTGACCACTCTCCTCACGAGAACCAACCCCAAAGGCACCCCCTGTGCCAAGAGGGAGGGGTGACGCCAACAGCGGAGCGCCGTGACGCACGCTGCAGAGACCGTCACCCTGCGCGCTCTGTGGCGTACTGGAGAGAGACCCAGAGAAGCCACCCAGCGTTGAGAATCTCTCATGTGTAGACGGCCGAGTGGTACCACTGAAATAGCCGACGCCATGAGACCCAAAAGCCTGAGGCATAACGCAAACCGCACCGAACTGTGTAGGCGGAAGCGCGCCAGGCAGAACGAGAGCGCGTTCACGCGCGGTGCCGAGAGACGGGCCGTGAACGCCCCTGAGTCCAGATTCAGACCTAGAAAGGTTATTTTCTGGGAGGGGAGCAAAGCGCTTTTCTGCCAGTTTATTCTGAAACCCAGACCACACAAGGGAGGGATCACAACCAGCGTGTTTGACGCTGTCTCCTCTCTGGACCGTGCCAGCAGGAGCCAGTCGTCTAAATACGTGGCCAGCCGAATGCCCCTCCCTCTCAGAGGGGCGATCGCCGCCTCCGTACACCTGACAAACACCCTCGGGCTCAGCGAGAGGCCGAATGGGAGCACGGTGTATTCGTAACACACTCCCTGAAAGGCAAACCTCAGAAATGTCCTGTGTGGAGGGTACACGGGAACATGAAAGTATGCGTCCCTCAGGTCGATTGAGGTGAGCCAGTTGCTCTGGTGAATCAGACGCAAAACGGATGAGAGCGTGAGCATTTTGAATCTGTACTTTCTGAGGCATCGGTTCAGGGCCCTCAGATCCAGGATCGGGCGAATCCCGGTCCCTCCCCGCTTCGGGACCAGGAAGTACCTGGAGTAGAAACCGCTCTGAGACCGATCGGGAGGCACAATGCATATCGCTCCCTTCTCCAGCAGGGAGGAGATTTCTCCCTGAAGGATGTGAGCTGACGACCCCTGGGCGTGGGAGAACACTACGCCGGAGAATCGAGGAGGAACAGAAGCGAATTGGAGCCTGTAACCCCTCGAAATTGTTCTCAGCACCCAACGTGAAGCAGAAACCGCTGTCCATTCCTCCCTGTGAGTGGAGAGCGGTGACACAGCCGTGACACACGGAGCACCAGCTCCCTCCAGAGGTTGTGGGGCAGCGGTGCTCGTGGCAGCCACTGCGCATGCGCGGGGGCTTTGTGCTTTGACGGCCCAGGCTTACGGGGACGACCCGTGGCGCCGCCCCCGCCTGGAACCGCTCATGGGTGACATTTATATTGATTTTTGCTGCGCCCTTGACATCTTGTCTGGATGCGACAGCGAACCTTTCAATGCTCCTTGAGCGTGACATGTTTGTGAAAAACAATGTGAGTGCTTGTGACGTGTGCTTTGAGCCGGCACCGCCGGCTGCACGTCCTGGCCCCACCCTGGACCGCTCGGGAACTCTGCCGGAGGGGTTCCGTGAGGGGGGGGAGAAAGCACCATGGCAACATCCAACAGGAGGAGCTGGCGAACGGGGAACCGCCAGCTGCAGCGTCGGGAGGGAAGAACTCCGACAGGCTGCCCACTTCTTCCTCCTCACCTGCTGACCGCCGTGTCTGGTGGATTGTCCCGGTGGCGGAGCAGCTTGGTTGCCGGATCCCTGAGGCCAAACTGGTCGAGGCTCTGAGCCCGAAGGAGCTGGTTGGACAGCTTGAGGCTTCGGGCGCTTTGGGATCCGGAACTGAGGCTGGGCTCGGGCAGCTGCCTGAGGCAGGTTCGGCCGAGCCGGCAGCGCCGGTGAGGGTTTACGGGGAAGGCAGAGATGAAGGGCTTCATCCTCTTTCTTTTGAGCCGCACACCGTTGCTGCATTGATGCCAGGGCAGAGCCGAAAATGCCTTCAGGCACGATTGGCATGTCCAAAATGTCCTCCTTCTCTCTCTCAGAGAGGTTGGTGAGGTTCAGCCATCGTGCACGTTCTTGAAGCACCATCATGCCCATAGCTTTAGCCGTAGCATGGACCGCGCAGCGCTGCACACGCAGGCAGATGTCGGTCAGTACGGTGATTTCCTCCCGCACCTCCGGGTCCGGCTTCGTATTCATGTCCTCACAGAGCTCGGCTTGGTACGCCGAGAGCATGGAGGAGACATTCAAAGCTCGGACCGAGATGGCGGCAGCCTTGTACGCTCTCTCGTTCAGCGCCGACTGGAAGCGGTCCGCCTTCGCAGGGAGAGCGGGAGGCCTGGAGGAAGTCGCCGAGAGCCGTGGGTGCAGGTGGGCTGCAACCAGCGGTTCCATCGGCGGCATGCGAAGCATGCCAGCCGTCTCCATCCCTTCGAAGTCCAGCGAGGAGGCTCCTTGGACAGGAGACCTGGAGCTGAACGGGTGTTTGTCCCAGGAGGACCCCACTTCTTGGAGTAGCTCCGGGAAGGCGGGGAGGAGGGGCTTTGCCGCCCTCGTGGCCTGAGGCAGCTTCTTTCCCTCGTAGCGGGATCTGACAGCCTCAGTGACCACGGTGGGCCAAGGGATGTTGAGCCTGGTCGCAGCGCGTCGGCAGACTGACTGCATGTCCAGGTGGGCGGCCGGAGAAACCGCTCCATCCCTGGGAGAGGACGGAAAGCTAGGCATGGAGGCCTGAGCGATGGGGAGAAAGACGTCGTCCTCCTCGTCCTCCTCTGAAATGAGGAGTTCCGAGGTGTCCTCGTCGTCTCCGTAATCCAACTCCAACACATCCTCGGCGGGGTGGCTCGGACCGGCCAGTTCGAGCTGTGAGCCCCAGCTGAGTTCGGCACACGGTTCCGGCTCCGGGAGGACATGTTCGCTGGCGTCCCCAGGCGGTGGCCCAGGGGCCGGCAGGCAAGGGTCCTTCCCCGACAGGCTAGCTTGGCGCGCTAGCCGCCGGCGAAGGCTCTTCAGGGTGAAGCAAGCGCAGCTCTCACATGACCCGGGGACTTCCAATGCCAGCTGGGCGTGTTCCAGCCCGAGGCAGCTCGAGCAGACCCTGTGCGGGTCTTTGCTTGAGATTTTGTTCCCACAGGTACAGAGGCGAGCTCCTGCACCGTCGACTCCTCTGGTGGGAGGAGCGGCTTCCATGTTGGCTAACTGGTGTGTTAGCATAGAACGAACAGATGCACTGGAGTGTGAAGCTGCTCGTTATGCCCCGAGCCTATGGTGAAGGTCAGGACAGAAGGACGGTAAGTTAACGTTCGGCGACGGAGAGAATATTAGAAGGCTCCGTCTGTGAACAGTTGAGCTAACTTACCTCAGAGATAAGCGACCACCGAAGCGAGAAGAGGTGATTGAATAGTGCGTACGTTGGGACGCTTGCTACTTATAGTAGCAGGGGGACGCGTACGTCACGGTCACTGGCCAATCAGGATTGGCGTATTGAGATAAGTGCTTCTGAGGAATCCGCGGAGGGGCGTATCCCATAGTGAGACATCGAAACGAATGTTAAGAAAGAGAACCAAAACTAAAGTGCTCGGAGCTTGGAGAAACACAAACAAGAAGTTATATTTGATTAACGTGATGCCAGTTTAAACAGTTACCTGTTAATGGCTCATCAAATAACGTTGATAAAGCGAAACAGATTCGATCTTACAAGCTAACAGGGCTAGCAAAGCTAACAGAGCTAACAAAGCTAACAGAGCTAATAGAGCTAATGGTAAATCACACAAGGCTGGTTTTTAAAGTGGGTTAGAAGTTAAAACTCAGTTTTCTAAAATATCACACTGGTTTGTACATTTTATACAACCCAACCATGGTCTAGCGTTTCTAGGGTGGCCATTTCCACAACACCAAAAAGGAGGACAATTTTAAGATTGAACAAAGACACAATAGCAACACCATTATATCGTATGACTATTGTACTCACCAAAGATGTGAAGGTCTACTTTTTATATTTTTGGCCTTTCCTGGCTGCTTCCAACAGTTTTTTGTTTGAGAGAAATTTCTTGTACATGTCCGTGCAGTCCAAAGTGAAGTTGACACAAATTTGCAGCTCTGCTTTCACGCTCTCCACATCCAGATGATTTCTTTCATTTCTCCATGCTGAGGACATCATGGAAAAGATCCGTTCTGTGTGTGCATTGCTGCATGGAATGGAGAAGATGTAGGCGCAGACTTTCCTCAGGTTCACCAGTGGGACATCTGCTTTGGAAAACAGCTTCAGATAGCGCTCCTCGCTCTGACACCCTATTTCTGGGGAGCTGAGAATAGCTTCAACCATGCCATACTCCTCATACAGTCCATCCATATCAATATTTTTAAGTTTGCAGGCTTGTACTGCATCACTGTACTCTCCATAAGAGACATCAGCTGTGAGGCTAAGCTTGGACATCTTGCGGTGAAAGCTGTGCTCAGAGAAGTCATACCTTTCAGTCACATACCTCTTTGCTCTTTCATAGAAGTGAATGAAATCAGTCTCACATTTCTTTGCGATATCAGGAGTTAATTGTTTGAGTTTGCTGTTCACAGCAAAGCCAAAAAAAATGGTCATTTAATTTCCGCTCAAGCTTGACTTTAAGCTCACTCATCACTTTAAACACAGAAGTAATGCTGAATGATTTGGCCTCAAGTGCTTCAATGGAGTCTGGAAAAACCTTCAGAATGTGACTGAGGAAGAGGAAGTACATCTCGGACACTTCAGTTCTGTCCTCTGCAAAACACTTCCACAAAATCTTGGGGCATTCTTCCTCACCAAGGCTCTGGAAATAACTCATCAGGGGCTTCCAACACTTCAGCATTCGGTCGATAGATGGCAGCAGAGACAGCCACCTTATGACGACATGACACAGCAGGTTGCACTCGTCTCACAAAACTCCCGAAGATGCGCTGTTCTACTGGCTGAGATGCTAAAATGGCTATAGACCTTCAGTACTATGTTTTCAATGTCCAGATCCAAGTTGCCAGCTGCATATCTTGTGGCATTGTGCAAGATGTGTGCTAAACAGTAGCAAGCACATCATTTTGAGCTAATTTTAGCTTCTGATAAACACTGCTGTGTTCTCCATAGTTAACGCTGGCGTTGTCTGCTGTATAAGCTGACAGTTTTTGTAAATTAAGACCAGACATCTCGAGTTTGGCCAGCAGCTGATTTGTTATAGCTTCCGATGTCTCATTACCATCACTGTAGAAATCAAGCAGAGCGTTCTGCACGCCCTCTTCAAAGTGAAAATATCTGAGGACTATTGGAAAGCATTTTGTCGTGCCTTTGTTTGATGCGTCAGTCGCCAGTGAATAATGCAGTTCATTTTCTTTTATGTAATCCACATGCGCCTGGATGGAATAGGGTGCTAGGACATTTTCACACAAAGCTTTAGCTTTAGTTTTTCCACACATTACTCCTTTTGCTACTGCTGAATCGCTGTAGACTTCTCGATCAACTTTTATTCCACAGTCTACGCTCCTGTATGACTGGTGATGCTTGACGGCGTGATAAACTTTACAAAGTTCTGCCGCAGATATTTTGTCATCCTGGGGAGATGTGGCTTCACGGAAGAAGGAAAGAAGAGAAGACGTACCCGCGCTTTGATTGTTGCTCCTGTGCTTTTCAGTGCTAGCATGTCGATCAAGCGCGCCTCTCCCTTTGTTGCTTACGTCCACATCACAACGACAAACCGTACAATATGCATGACCATAGGCGTCATTTTAACCGGGGACACCGGGGACATGTCCCCGGCAAAATTTGTAATTGGCAGCTGTGTCCCCCCCACTTTCAAAAAAGCCTGCTGATGAGGATTTTTGTTTTACCAGCTCAGATCTCATACCAGGGGTCGGCAACCTGTTCCCATCAAAGAGCCATTATTACCCATTTCCCATAGTAAAGAAAACACCGCAGCAGTCCAATCGTTGTGGGCGGGGCCTAGCCTCAGACAGCAGAGAGCTGCTCACAACCAGGTGACAGCAGCCGGTACCATGGGCGTCGCACCCGTGGGGGATTCAACACCCACACTTTTCCAGCTGTTTTGCTCACCTCCACACCAGTCTGGTTTCTTTAGGTCGCACTCTCTCTGTTTGCCTCATCTCCTTCTTCACCTCCGCTTCTGACAGCCGATGTCGGGTTTCCAGGAGAGCAGGAGAGGGAGGGACGGAAGAGCTCGACTGAATAATTTTACATCTTGACATGAGCTGTACAAAGTCTGAGTTTGATAAAGTGAAGAACAACCATTTGCAGAGGTTTATAATAGGCGCGGCGCCAGGTTTTCATTTTTGGGTGGGCCAAGGTAATTTTGGACGGACCTTAATAAGCAGTGACTTAGTGAAGCAGGCAGGTCGCGCTAGAAAATTTTGTTTAAAAAGACGTCATAAATGTGTTCCCCCGTCATTTTTATTTATAAAATATGAAGTAAAAACTCCCAATTTAATTTTCATTCATTTGTCATTAATATGTAGTCTACACCCGTGCGTTAAGTGGACCATCTTCCAGTAAACGCAAAGCATCCAGCCCACCTCTCCAAATGCGTAAAATGTGCATCAGCCGCTAGTTAGGCGTGCCGCGCGCACCGTCAGCTATCGGCCCAGACGAGAGCAGAGCAACTAGAGAAAGAATAGAGGATAATTCTGTCTGGATGTGGATGGAGATTACATTTTACATCAGCCTGATCATCATTTAAATACGTAAACCATCACCTGTCTTCTAGTCCACGCTATCAGCATTATTTTAATTGGTGTGTGTGTGTGTGTGTGTGTGTGTGTGTGTGTGTGTGTGTGTGTGTGCGTGTGTGTGCGTGTGTGTTCCACTTCAAACACTGGTCTAACCAACCAGACCAGCGTGTCCAGTAACATATTAATGTTACAATTAAACAGTTTCACTTCATGTAGGCTAGGAACATTTCACCTGCCGTGGCCCGACCGCTTCTGCTCCACATAAACTTTGTGCGTAATCAAATGTCTCTACAGGTGCTTTCTGAGCTGAAGAGGCGACTGGATGCGTCATGCGTCTCCATATTGGAGACGGGAACAAGCGCTGTTCAGCCAAACTTTCATAATTTCATAAAAATAACATTTTTCCAAGTGACACATCCCTCAGAGAGACCGGGTTTCCAGACCGCTTCAGTGGGAGGAAATGAACGAACATCCTTGAGTTTATCCGTCAAAATAAACAGTCAAATGGAAATATCTGTAACCTGTCATTTAACTGTTTTGCCTTCCTGTGAAGATTGTTGCAAAGAGAAACAATTAAACTTGATTAACCCCAGAGCCACGCGCACTGCGCTGTATGTCGTGACTGTAAATGAGGGGGAAACGATTTAATCGGATCCTTTTCTTTTCAACATGGTTTAATGTAAAGTTTCATTCAGTACAAACTTTAGTTACACCGATCTAACGAGACAGATCCTGGATTTGTATTCTGAACAGTTTAAACATGTTTAAAACGGAGACATGCGTGACGCGTCTAAAATTCGCACCTGCTCCGCTATTACGGAAAT
The DNA here is from genome assembly GCF_043380555.1 of Nothobranchius furzeri. Taxonomy (NCBI): domain Eukaryota; kingdom Metazoa; phylum Chordata; class Actinopteri; order Cyprinodontiformes; family Nothobranchiidae; genus Nothobranchius; species Nothobranchius furzeri. The sequence goes on from NC_091742.1 coordinate 83,144,365, forward strand.
TAAAATAACAAGATGAATAACATGAAATTATTTTAGGCACAGACAACATCCCCCACACTTTTGAAAAGTTTGCAACGCGCCTGGTCGCTCGTGTACGTCAAAGTTATCTTTCGTAAGAAGATAATCAATAAAACGATTTATATAAAGTGGATCCAGAAGTTGTAGCCCCTCTCTGCCGACAATATTTTGATATTTTTCACCCTGTTGGTGGTTTTACTGAGCAGGTGCCACTTTTGTCACGCGATTCTTTTTAAAACATGTTTAGACTGTTCAGAATACAAATCCAGGCTCTGTCACGTTTGATTGTTGTAATTAAACTATGTAGGTGGGGAAGGTCAGAAAGCAGCTCAGAAGCGCATATGATTACGCACAAGCGTGAGGCGTCAACCCGGTCTCACAGTAATACCGGGTTGGACCTGTTCAGGTTTACGCAGACAATCTTTACATTTAGAATTGGCATACAGATGTAAAATTAATGCAGTAAAATATAAAGCATTTTATTTAAATATCCATTCATTATTTTAAAAGTACAGAGAGCCGCATGCGGCTCCAGATCCGCGGATTGCCGACCCCTGTGCTAGCCTACTTTATTGTCCCCAACAATTTTTAAACCCCACTCAAGTGTATGGTTATTGTCCCCAGCAATTCTGAAAACAAACTGACGCCCTTGTGCATGACAGTCATCTTTCCTACTTTTGGCGATGAATCCATATTCCTTTGTCCATTCGGGATTAAATGTAGTCTTTCGTTTCGGCATTTTGATGTCTGCCAGTGCAGAGTGCAGAACTGCAGGTGGCTCGGTGCGCTCCCTTTTAGTTGGCCTGCGTCTGACTGAGATCAACCACCTAAATATGGCTGCTTTTACTTTCGCTGTTAACCAATAGAATTGATTTCACACCGGCTTCGTCTATTAATGTCATAAAAACATATTTTAGAATTTATAATTGCATTATAGATTTAAATAGGCTATACTATATCATAAATGCCTATTTTATTCATTTTATAATTTTTTTTCATATAAGATAGAAGAAATAGTTATGTCAAAAAGAGGACAAATGAGTGTCTATCTCAAGGGTGCGCTGGTAGGAGGACACTCTTTTTTAAAACCGGACTGTCCGTATTAAAGCCGGACGTATGGCCACCCTAATTAGCTACATAAAATTATTTGGCTGTTTGCAAGAGAATTTAGAAGCAGAGCTAGTATAATACGTTGAAATGTCTACTAGAGTAAATATGTAAAGTTTCAACATATAAATGGCCTGTATTTGATATAGCGCCTTCTAGAGTCATCAGTCATTCACCCATTCACACACACATTCACACACTGGTGGGGATCAGCTACGATGTGGCCACAGCTGCCCTGGGGCGCACTGACAGAGGCGAGGCTGCCGAGCACCGGCGCCACGGTCCCTCCGACCACCACCAGCAGGCAACGTGGTTTTAGTGTCTTGCCCAAGGACACAACGACAGAGACAGACTGAGCGGGGCTCGAACCTGCAACCTTCCAATTACGGGGCGAGCACTTAACTCCTGTGCCACCGTCGCCCCACCAAAATGTTATTTTAAATAGGGCTTGGGATCGTACGTGTTTACACATAGCATTCTGTAATGTGTGCAGACATGTTGGCGGCCTTAAAAATTATATAAACACACAGTCATTGCAGAGAAGAAAAGGATTTGGGTTTTATCTATATATTTAAATATATATATATATATATATATATATATATATATATATATATATATGCGATTCATGGTCGCCTTACAGCTGCAATCCAAGTGAGACAACGAGGCTTTGTAATGTTAGATACTCGGTCTCGTGGTTTCCAAGAAGGACAATGGGAAAAGGTTTGCCTGTTTTCCACTTTTATTTCTCTGCCGATCACATGTTGCACTCCACAACACAGCAACGATTTACTGTGGTTGCGTAATATTAATTGAAGCCGCAAGAATGAGAAGAAGCACGCTGTTTACATTAGTATCAAGCAACAAGTAAGGATTCGTAGGCTGCCAACAGGGCGGCCGCGTTGTTGATGACATCACGATCACGAGCCATATACTCAGGCAGTTTTTTGATAGAAGTTGAGAAAGCCATACACTGCACCAGAAATGCTGCTAGCTAGCTTAGTCGCTAGCTTCAGCTGTGAACAACCAATATTATGTCAGCGTGTAATGTAAACCATACAGCTGTATAGAGGTTTATGGAGCTAGTTTGAACTGTAAGTAGTGCTGCCATGGCTGTTAGCTTGTCAATAATAATAATAATACATTCTGTTTAACAGCGCCTTTCAGGACACCCAAGGACACTTTACAACAATGGGGAAAAATAATAAAACAAGATAAACAGTAAAGATGTATGTAAAAACACTTGGATGGTTAAATTTAAAACAATGCATTAAATCTGTGGTAAAAGCCTGTGTGAAGAGGTGGGTTTTGAGTTTGATTTAGAAAGTGAAGAAAAAAAAGCAATAATAAATGTTGTTTTGACTTATTTTTTTATTCAGTCGGGATGTGATATAATGCAAGGTAATAATGCTGTAAAAACAATCTGTTAAATATTTAGGGAATAAGTAAGTAAATAATGTTTAAATCGTTTTTTTAAAGTCCTTTTTTTGGATTTTAATTTTGTTGTTAATTTTATAATGTTTTCGTACCAGGTTTAATGTTATTTTCAGTAAGATTTTGGGAATTAAATAGGTTCTACCAAACAGATAACCTGGCAGTTAAAGGATTACGATAATTCAAAGAGCAAATAAGACATTACCTACAAGTCATGAAACTCCTTCATGTGAACTTAAAGGTCAAATGGACTTGTTTTTAGCTTGTAGTACATCATCTACATTTTCTGAATAAAGGCTTGGAAAATATATATTTTGCTGGTGTTTAAAAAAATAACCACAACCAATATCATAAAAGAAACCAAAGCAGGGTTTTGTGCTACTTTCTTCACATGAATGTGTTTTATAACCTCACCATCAAAGAGGTGTTTATCTGCTCTAATTAATCACCTTTTTTCCAGCTCCACTAAAGGGAATTATGATTAATGCAACTTAATTTACTGTATGATGATTTGATTAACCTTCTCCATTTGTGCACTTTACAGCTGGGTCACAGACAAACAAGTTAATTAACACTGAACCTTGCATTAATGAGACACCTCTTGCCATTTGGTCTTTTTTCCATGTAATTATACTAGTACCTGAGTATATGAGGGAAATAGGTCTTATTGAAAAATGCATCAAAAACCTCAATTACTACCTTAAAATGGTTGAGAAGCTTTTTATTATTAGATTATGTATTGAAAGTCTGCACCAAAAATTTATTTTTCTAAATAATAATTTTTATATCAAAAACAGGCGGTAAAGAAAATCGTCATTTTCAGAAACAAATAGAGGCTTTGGGGTATTAAAATAGGTGATGGAACAGAAGAGAAAGAAAGGTGGGGATGGATAGATAGAGGCAAAATGATTCAAGCCAGGTGAAATGCATCAAATTGGAGAAGATAAGTGGAGAATAAGAAAAATTGAGCTATTAAAAGAGGTGCATGACTCAGAATAAAAGAAAAAAAGGAAAGAGGAGGGAGCGAAGCACTCACAGAGACTAGAGAGAGGATGATGAATAGATGTGCAGATGAACAGAAAGGAAGAAAGTGGATGAAGGATAGAAAGTTGGAAAAGGCGATGAAATGGAGAGAGAGAGAGAGAGAGAGAGAGAGAGAGAGAGAGAGAGAGAGAGTAAGCAGGTGTAAGATTCACGGAGAGCACTTATCCCGAAATATAAATGAATGTGCAGCAGGAAATGAGGCGGGCGCAGAAAAGAGGAGCACCAGGAGGAGCTCGGCTCCTGGTGGGAGAGTTTTCCATGGAAAGTTTGGTGGTAATGGTGATGGATGTTGAGGAAGAGGGTGGAGAAGTGATTTGGTTGTGGTGATGGATGGGGGGTGGTGGTAAAGGTGGAGGGTGAGGAGTACCTCCATCATCGCTGGCTCTCTAACAGCCCTTCATCAGGGCTGTCCAGCACCGATGTGACTCAGCCTAATTGTAGCGCCTTGGAGCAACACATCATTTTCAGTCTAATTGTAGAGAAGCAGAGATGGAGGTTATTCAGAGACGCTGCGGGGTTGGATGGAGGCAGCTGCATTCACGCGCTTGCATAAAGAAAAGTGGCAGATGCTTACCCAACGCCCGCACTCGCTGACCTTTGCATGGCTACAGCTCACGCTGCGAGACAAGGCCGCATGTCCAAGGTTATATTTAGCTGACAGGTGAGACTCCAGCATGGACATACTGTAGGTAGTTTGTGTTTACTTGCCTGCTGGTTAATGGACTTGCTACAAAGAAAAGAATAAGTTGTGCAACTACACAAAACTAGAGATGAATACAAGCTTTAAGGCTGTCATTCTGTCTTAATACAGCTGATTTATTTTTCATTTTGAAGGATAAAGTTGGAGTTTGATGCACTGAAGAAAGAACTGTAAACATGAACCAGTTCCATTTATTTAAATAAATGATAAAGATGCACAACAAATAAAGTGAGTTCAGGTTTGGTGAAGTTATAGTTCAGATGTTTTAGTGGGGAATCTGTGGAAAAGTTCTGAATGATAATTATACACTTGTTCACGTCGTAAACAGCCTCAGTTTGTAAAAGACTATTTCTGATCTGATTAAAAAGCTAACAGCTAGTCAGTTTAGTCTCACACATGACGTTCTCTGTTGTTAAGGGTTGGGGTTAATACACAGTTTAACCGATAAAATGTCACACCAGGCAAGGCACACAGCCTTTTTAAAAACTGACATCAACATCAGATCTACAAAGTCCCAAAAAAGTGTAAAATAAATGCTAGTTTTATTGTGGAATTCAGCTGAAAATAACCATAACATTGTATGCACACAAATAACTCTTAATTAAATAAAAATTAAACATGTATATTTAGATTTGACTGAGAATTACAATTATTCCAACATTTTAGCACATTTTTTTTACTACTGACTCAACTTATCGGTTTGTATAAATGATTGGGATGTGAGGATTTTAAAGATATTCACTTAATAACTTTTAACCTATCTTGAAATAACAAACCTTGTTCTAATTAGGAAAAATACATTTTTTCCCACTTGTATTACACTTCATAACAATAAACTTCTGATCTGTGACTGATGGTCTGTAACATTTCCAAGCTTAGCAGCATGAAAAAGCCATTTTTGTTTATTTTTTAACATAGTTTATAGTCATCAAAACAAAGCAAGCCTTTCTAATTTGTGCTAAAACACATCCACCAATGTACCAATGACAAGTTATTTTGTTACCTCAAGAGAACAATATGAAAGTAAATTTCTTAACACAGCATCTGTTGGCTTTCATGCATATTTATCTGGTATAACACGTTTATTATTTTAATTGTGCTCTGCGCACCAACACCACCACCACCACCACCACCACCACCACCATCATCATCATCATCGGTTTTATTTGAACCAGAACGGGTTTCATCTACTCAACAAGCCTCGCAGGAGTAAAAGTAAATAACCGTTTTCTTTTAAAATCTTTATCTTATACAAGATTTTAAAATATAAAATAAAATTCCACCCCATTAAAATTAGTTACCAAATTAAAGTTTGATCTAGTTAGTCTAAATGAAATCCAAGTCTCAAACTAGGCTGTAAAATTACTTTAGTGGGAATAATACCCCCCCCCCCCCTCTCTCTCTCTCTCTCTCTCTCTGTCTCTCTCTCTCTCTCTCTCTCTCTCTCTCTCTCTCTCTCTCTCTCTCTCTCTCTCTCTCTCTCTCTCTCTCTCTCTCTCTCTCTCTCTCTCTCTCTACATATATATATAGGCTGATGCCTATCTCCAGCGGTCAATGGGCAATTAGGTGGGGTACACCCTGGACAGAGTGCCAGTCCATCACTGGGCAGCACAGAGACACACAGGACAACCAATCACTCACACACACACACACACACACACACACACACACACACACACACACACACACACACACACACACACACACACACACAATATATATATATATATATATATAAATAACTTTATCAGTGTAATTACACCAAATTCTACCTTTGATATATCTGAAATTATTTTTCTGTTGTTAAAACAAAGTAAAAGAAAAATCTTCAGAGCTCACCTAAACCAAAACATTGGGAACATTTCCAGCAGTGATGTTCGACGTTGGAAATCACTTTGGTGTGACTTCAGAAGAACGCCAGTTAGTTTTTTACTCAGTTTATCTGTGTCTCTTTGTCTAAACAGTCAGTGAAGTCCCCAAAGTGACAAATAGGGAAATGGATGAAACGATGAGTGAAAAGTGGGATGAGATGAGATGGGGGATGAGAGCAAAGGGATCAAAGCTTTGACAGGAGAGGGAAAGACAGGAGATAAGGGATGAAGGCTGAGAATAGAGAGAGACAGATGAAAGGTTTAAAATGAGGGGGGGGGGGGGTGACAGAATGAACAGGGAGATGTAATGTGAAATGAGTAGAGAGGGAACAAGAGACAAGGTGGGGAGGAGTGAGAAAGATGTAGAATAAACTAAAATAGGGTCTCTGAGGAGGAAGAGGGGGTGTGAGGGAGAGGAGGTGTTGCTGATGACCGCTAGCACCTGGCAGCAGGTGTCCTACAGGTAGAAGACGTAATGTCAGGAGCTCACACTCACTAATTCACATATGTATACATCTACCACCTGAGGTCTGCTGTTCAAACTCACCTGGCAGCTTGGAAACAGACACTTTGGCTGTTAATCCTCATCACAAAACAAGTTTTTATTTCTGGTGTCCCAACAACAACCCCTGCCAAAACTGGGATCAAGTAATTTTTTACAAAAACATCGGAGGTGAGGAATTATTATTAGTCCTGCTGGATGCTCTCAGTGAGAGTCCACCCTCAATCAGAAAGATTTGAACATTTTAATTCAGAGTTCTAGTTAATTCCACCAACTTATTTTTCTAAATCCAAAGGGTCCTATTTCCCAACGTGTGAGCAGGTTCACAACGTTAGGAAGCTGCTGTGGTAACTGGAGCGCAGATAAGAAATAAGCACAATAATCGTATCAAGCAACAACAATTAGGAAAACGGCTAATATAGACAAGTCAGTATAGGTACTGGTCAGAGCGGATCAGTTCAGGTGCAAACACAACACAGGGTCATGTGACAAAACAAACAAGAGCAGCTGGAGTGGGCAGTCCTACTACGACTGTCATTCATGAGTCCAACCGCAGAGGGGAAGAAAGAAAGTTTTTGTGGTGAGAGGTTCTGGTCCGAATGGATTGGACCCTCCTGCCAGATCAACACGTTCTCACACCCGAAGTGGCTAAAACTGACGAAGGGTGACCAAGCATTTGTTTCAGGAGCTTTCCGACGCCCGCGGTGAAACTGAGATTTCACTGAATTCTGACCTTTACTCTCGCAATTTAACCTTCCCCTAGGGCTGTAGCGAAGCCTCGATGACGTCGACGGCTCGATTCTAAAAATTTGTCGACGTCAGATCCGGAAGTCGACGCACCACGCCCACTTGTTGCATCCCCAGGAGTTTGTAAATAGAGGAGGGATCTGCCTGTTTTTCCTCCTCTAGTTCGCCCTCTTCTCCGCCTTCACTTACATCTCCGCCAAATACCGAAGACCCGGAACAATGTCCGTCCACCACTAGATTATTTTCCTGTTTTGCCCGCCTTCGTCTCCCGGCAACGGATGACAACTTCCGGGGTCAGATGCGCTGCTTCGTCTCTACCGCAGATGTAGAAAATCACCGCGAGCGTTTCTCCCTTCATTAAGGAGCTTCTTTCAGACATTAGGAGAGCTGTTTTCCTGGTAGCAGTCTCTCCTCCATGCTGGTCTGTTTGCTGCTGGGTGTTTTTGTTTTATTTAAACTTGGTAACTTGAACTTAACGTTGGTAAAGCTACTGTTAGCATTTTCGCTAACAGCTTCTTGCATTTGGATAAGCTGTTACATTTTGGTTTAGAGTTCATCTTTTTTGTGGTGTTGATCTCCCTTTTATTACATTTAGAGTGTTGTGGTTTTCAGTTTAGTTTAAAATATCACCTTGAGTTTGGTTTAACCGCCCAGTTTAGAGTCTGGACCTTTGGAGATCCTTATTTTGGTCCAGAACCTTGTAATCTTTGCCCAGTGGGACATCCCTAGTTATTTGTACTTTTGTTTTAATTGCCCACAGGCAAAATTAGTTTTATTATTCCAAACCTGTGGATGGAAAGGTTTATGTTTTTTTTGTAGTTGTAAATAAACCTGATCATCATTTTAACTTTTAAATCCCGTTATTGTCCCTTCCTTTTTGCACACGAGCCAAACTCCCCAGGAAGAGTCGTAACATCACTCGCCTCACGCACATAAGTGACCAAAACAAAGCAGCATGGAGACTTTCTGTCTCCAACCACCTCTCAGGCAGCAGCCTGCACTCCCAAGTTCTACACGTCACCAGAACATAACCAACAGCAACACAATAAAAGCAGTGTTATACAAAATGGAAGGCCTGTAGTGTTTATTCTCTCACAGTAAGAATTAATCAACTTTTTTGAGGAATTTATTTGAGATGTTCTGGTTTTTGTTAATTGTGCAATAGAAAAATAATCATTAGATTAATTTTCTAAATAGTCATTAGAATAGTCGACTATTCGATAAAATAATCGTCAGAATAATCGTTTTAAAAATAATCGTTTACCCCCAGCCCTACCTTCCCCTCACCCCCATCCTAACCTTAACCCACTTGCGCATGCAAAACTTTGTTTCTAGTTGTATCGTCTGTCTCAAACATGGTTAACGAGAAGTTTAGAAGGAGAGACTGGGTTAGGGTTAGGATGGGGATGAGGGGAAGGCTAAACAGCAAGAGGTTAGAGGTTAAATGTCGGTGAAATGCGCGTTTTCCTGCGGGCTTCGGAAACCGACGCTCTGGCACAACGCGTCACCTCCTGAAACAAATGCTCGGTCACCCTTCGTCAGTTTTAGCTGCTTCGGGTGTGAGAATTTGTTGGTCAGATGTGAGCGAGTCGAAGATACTGTGTCCAGGGTGTGACGGGTCAGCTGTGATCCGTCCTACACTCAGCTTCCTGGAGGTGTACAGTTCCTGTACGGAGGGGAGTTTGCAGCCAATGACCTTCTCAGCAGAGCACATGACACGCCTTAGCCTCTTCCTGTCCCTGGTGGTGGCTCCAGCACACCACACAGTGATTAAAGAGGTGAGGATGGACTTGATGACTGCAGTGTAGAACAGCCTCATCGACTGTACTGATAGGTTGAACTTCTTCAGCAGCCTCAGGAAGTACATCCTCTGCTGGGTCTTTATTATGATGGAGGTGATGGTGGTACTCAGTGGGAGTGTCAGGCAGGGTTATGGGGGGAGTGGGGCTGTGTGCTTCCTGAAGTCCACCAGGTTGTTGTGGCTGCACCAAGTACCTACCATGGGGTATGTACTTGGAAATGGCTTGGTATACTCGCTGGGAAAGACTTGTGGTTAACTCATGCTGATTGGTTGTGACTCAGTGGGAAATGACATCTGAAGACACTGACACATTTGTAAAATCGCAGTTTCTAAACTCTCAATTATAGAAATGTGGTGGAAATCCCCTCACAACGTCGAGATTAGCGTCTCTGTGTGGTCTCCTGTAGAGCGTTGTAAAAATGTGTTTATTATGGTCATTGAACGCAACTTTTTCCATCAAACAGCTGATCTCTTAACACATAGCTTGAACGACATAAAATACGGCATGCCTTGATAGAACAAAATGTCTTTAACAATACTTATGACTGTGCAGTGGACGCCTTTTGGCGCTGATCAGTGACATCACTCACTGCTGAAATGGTTGTAACACTGATGTATATCAAAAGACTTACCCCCAAATTCCACTACCTCCGCTCCGCTCCGCTCCGACACGAACGCTGGAGCAAAATCGGTCCCGTTGTAGTCAATCAGAGCAATTCCACTACTGCGGCCGTGCGGCACCGTGCGCCGCCCTCTGTTCCGGCGTCTGGCAAAAATAGAATCGATCCTATTTTCGCCGGACGCCGGAGCACCTCCGCAGTAAATGGACAGAAATCACAACCGCCCAACAGGAAAAGGAGCAAGCACAACTTCCGTTTTTCACAATAAATCGATAAACAAAAGGCGTTTTTTGTTTCAAATGCACAGGTTTAACAACTTTTAACAACTATCAATGGCGGCTGAAGTTTAAATGCACAAAAATAAGCCATAAATACAGTTTCTACTATCAAGTAGTCACACTTTGTTGATCCAAACACTGCTGATCTCTCAACACAAATGATGGGCAGATTAAACAGTTCATGCCGATGCTTCTCCCACACAACGGGTGTTTGGATCTAACTTCTGCGTTTATTGCTCGGACTGTATCGCAAGATCTCGAAAATCCCGTGCATGCTTGTTTGCCCACCTCAGGTCTCCGCACCGGAGCGGAGCCGTTGTAGAGCGCGTACCGGTAAAAATTGAGTTCGGAAGCGAGCGGCTGCGGAAGGCGGGGGCGGACAGGAATTTGGGGGTTAAAGGACCAATTTGTATGGAGACACAACGACTGACAGGACCGAAGCAGCACATTTTCCCTGTCACCTTCCCCTCTCCAGGAAGTTTCCCGGACGTAGTCAGTTGAAACGCAGCTAGATCCCTTCAGTGACTAAATACCAGCCTTACCAAGTCAAAGTTGTAGGTCATAATTTCTTTGCACACCAGCAGTTTCACGTGGTGCTGCCCTCCCAACCAAATGAGCTGCTTCAGATGAGAGTGTAAGACAGCCCAAACAACAGAGGCAGGTGGATGCACAAAGACAGGAAGAAATGCAAACAAACGTTTGACAAGTAAAACTGTCACAAGCCATCTGGGATTGAGCCGTTTGACAAATAAAGACAATGTTGGAGGAGGGAGGACACGTGGAGCTGGAGGGAGAAGAACTCAAGGAGCCATCTACAACCACACGCGTGTATTCACATAAACTGATGCTGATGCACCTGCATGCATGTTCACATGGAGAAACCAGCGCAGACTGTCAGGGTGCTTCAGAGATCTTAAGAGAAGGGTGAAGGGAAACTGGAGGGAGATGAAACCGCGTCGATGAATACACACACAAGGACCAGCAGGTGATAGCGTGATTGATTTATAGATAGATTGGTGGTTGTGTCTCTGCTGTTGGAGCCATTTCATCTCAGCGCACGGACCACGATGCACAAACACAGCTGGGAGCAGGCGAAGGGGAACAGGTGATCGGGGCGAGAACAGGACAGAGATAAATATGGAGTCTGCTGTGAGAGACGGCAGGCTGGGGTGGGAAGGCGGCAGCGCAATTAGAGTCGAGGAAATAGAAGAGAGTGAAAGGGGCGAGACATGGGAGGGGGGTGCTATAGAGGATGAATAATGAGAATCAGAACAGAAGTTAGTGAGATTTTATCGGTATAATGATGAAATGGAAAGAGTTAAATGGCTATTCTGTTGTCTTATGCATGAATACCCTGGTGTGTGGGTCTTAATGGATGGGGAACTTACTCCTCAGTCAGGAACATAGCCATTGGCTGTCCTAGAAGTCACCAGGTGTTTC